>NW_024070186.1:178099890-178394237 GCF_014754425.2 Oryx dammah | reverse complement strand
AGCCAGGCTAAGCAGCACTTCTCCGTCTGCCCCTACTCTGGCTCCTTCTCTCTGGTTTTCACGTCTTTGGGGTTATCTGCTCAACCGATGAGAGCCTGCAAACTCTCATCCCAAGAAACGTCAGCCTCTGTATGCAATTTCAGACATGACCCTCCAAAGCTCTTACGCTTACCCTGGGGGTGGCACTGACCCATCTCTTTTCCCAAGAAATGGCTGGGCTCCGTAAATCACTTGGTGGGGGAGGGAATTAAATAAAACAAATGTAAACTTAAAGTGGTTTTAGTCACCTTGGGAATACTGTATTCATTGTTCTTGATCCGGAGGTAGGTCTCTTTTAGGCAAGAGGTCTCAAAAGGTGGCTTGCCCACTAACAAGGTATACCTGTAAGCACAAGGAGGGATTTGGCTCAAGGCTCCCAACCAAAACCCAGATGCAGGGAAGAATCCTCTCAGGGCCAGAAAGGAAGTCAGACATCTTTTGGGCATTCACTGTGACTCTGGGGGCCCAGAGGACAATTCACAAGTTCACTAAGCAGCCCCAGGAGCCACGACACTGGCAGGGAGGTGCCCTCGGTAGAATACAGGTGATGAAACTGGGTTCTAATGGATCAGTGACTTTTTAGCTATAGCCTGCGGTAATCTAGGGGCCAGAGGCTGCCAGCTAACATGGAACAGGGCCAAGCAGGGGCCACTTGCTCCTTCAGAGGCAGCCCCATAGTTAATAGTTCTATACTTTAGGCTGCAAGTTTTCATGTGGGAAATTCCAAGGCAAAGAAGTAGGAAAGCCATTTCTAACTCTCCAGTATCCAGGGAAACAACAAAAGGGGTAACATCTGAACAGGCCCAACTCTCTGCTCACCACCCACCTCTGATGGCCTTGACCCAGACAGACCACAGGACCTCCTCCTGCCAGCACCACTCCTGGCCTAATCCTTCCCACCCAATGCTGCTTTTTAGATCAGTGGTTCTAATACTTTATTGTGCATGGAAATCACTCATGGGTCTTAAAAATACAGATTGTGATCCAGTTAGCCTGGGTCTTGAGATTCTACGTAACAAGTTCCTAGGTGATGCTGCAGCTGGTCTGCCGTACTTTGAATAGCAAGGGATTAGAGCAAGTTTGTGGAGACATTCCCTCCCTCATTCCCTGAACCCACAGCCCAGGCTGCAGGAATCCTACAGGATATACCAATTCAGCAATGAGGCTTCCTTCAGAGTCCATCTGTCCTCTGGAGAAGCCTTTCCAAAGGCGGAAAGGTCTGCAGGATAAAGCCTGCCGAGTGAGACGTCCAGAAAGCCCCTTGCTGAGACTGGTGGGTCCTGAGACAACTCCCAACTTACATGATGCACCCAATGGACCATACGTCCACCTCGAAACTGTGCCCTTTCTTGCTCAGCACCTCAGGAGCTATGTAATTAGGAGTCCCGCACAGGGTCTTCTTCCGTTCCCCGTCATACTCCACTTTGGTTGCCAGTCCAAAATCCCCTGGGACAGAGGGAGGAAGAGGGAGGCTCAGATGCCAGCTTCTGTCGTCTGTCAATGCAGACAGCTGGTTCAGATGTAACCATCAAGAACCAGGGTCAAGCGATCTCTCAAAGCCTCTAGTCCTTGTGTACAGCAAAGACTAGATTCCTGTTACCCAGGAATCCTCCCACCATGCTGGCCCTAGGGAAGGGCCTCCCAAAAGACTCCCCTCACCCCTCCCCTTAGAAAGGGAACTGACAGGGATCTGCTAAGTTGCTTCAGTCGTGTCCGACTCCGTGTGACCCCATAGACGGCAGCCCTCTAGGCTCCTCCATCCCTGGGATTCTCCAGGCAAGAATACTGGAGTGGGTGGCCATTTCCTTCTCCAACACATGAAAGTGAAAAGTGAAAGTGAAGTCGCTCAGTTGTGTTGACTCTTCGAGATCCCATGGACTGCAGCCTACCAGGCTCTTCCATCCATGGGATTTTCTAGGCAAGAGTACTGGAGTGGGTTGCCATTGCCTTCTCCGACTGACAGGGATGGCAAAACTCAAACACCTTCAGGGATTAAGCAAGTAAATGTCAAGATGGCTACTTGGCAAGTTTGTGAGGAAGTGATATGGAGGGGTGGGGACTGTGGCAAACCATAGGGCATATAAAGAGAACAGCTGCTGTTTAGTACAGCAAAGAGCTGTCTTGAGGGAACGCTACCCCTGTGCTGCTGGAGCTCTCGAGTGTTTAAAAGGAACTCCAAATTCAAAATTTTACATCAAGGCTCTCAGTTTAAAAAAGTGAAAATGAGGGGCTTCCATGATGGCTCAGTGGTAAAGAATTCACCTGCCAATGCTGGAGAAACAGGTTCCATTCCTGGTCGGTGCGGATCCCACATGCCACAGAGCAACTAAGCCCATGTGCCACAACTACTGAACCTGTGCTCCAGAGCCCTGGAGCCACAACTGCTGAAGCCTGCACCCCTGGGGCCTGTGCTCCACAACAAGAGAAGCCACTGCAATGAGAAACCCGCACACTGCAACGCAGAGTAGCCCCCACTCACTGCACCAGAGAAAGGTATGCAGCAGCGGAGACCCAGTGCAGCCAAAATAAGTAAATTAAAAAAATATTTTAAAAAAGTGAAAGCAAATTCAAATTCTTAAAAACAACAACAACAACAACAAAAAACTGTATAGAAGAACACACCGCCCCCCTCCCCAAGTACATCTGCAGACAAGACACTGGTTTGTAGCTCTTTAAGTTCCTGTCCTAAAGAGAGGATTCTAGAGCCAGTCAACAGCCCAGACTTCCTACCATCCTCTTCCTCTCTCCCTTGTCTCTTTCCAAATTTCCTCTCCCTCACCCTCCCTCCCAGCTCCTCCTCATTCCCACTGCATGTCAAATGCACTTGCAGTCCCAGCTCCTTACCTATTTTCACCTCCAGATCCTCGTTCAGGAAGAGATTGCCCAGCTTGAGGTCTCTGTGAATAACGCGGTTTCCGTGCAGGTACTGGCAGCCCAGGACGATCTGCCGCAGGTAGTAGCGGGCCTCGGGCTCCGTGAGAGCTTTCCTCCGCTTGTGCAACTCCAGGAGAGACTGGGAGCAGGAGGGAAGGAGAAATGGGAGCCGGTGCTCAGACCCAAGGCAGGGAGGGGGTGTCATTAGGTAAAGGCAGCCAGGACCCTACTACCCATTTCTTCTTCAGGACAACTGCGATCCAGACTCCCCCCCAGACCAGACCGCAACAGTTCATAGCAACCCTCTCCCACTGGCTCCCTCCCAAAACCCTTACCTGGGACCCCTCTCTCAGAACACTCCGGAAGCTCAGAGACCCCAATATCCCGGTCCCGGAACTCTTGGCAGCAACAGGTCCCTTTGCTGCCCCTCCCCTCCCCCGGAAGCTCCGAAGTCTGGCTCCGACTACCCTCTGCCTGACCCAACCCTACTCGGGAAAGTGAGGGTCCGCAATATCCCTTACCTAGCAACTCCGGAAGCCCTGGCGTCCATAAGCAAGGTTCTCCCGCACCTCCCCCAATCCGCCCAACTCCTAGCGTCCAGAAGCCGCCTTCCCTAGAGGCCCCAAGTGCCGAGAACCTTCCCTCTCCCCAAGACTTTCTCTATTTCCAGTTCCAGGTTCCCAGCACCTCTTCCCTAGCAGCTCTGAGCCCCGGGGCGCCCCTTCCCCAGGAGCTCAGGTTCCCAGCGCCCCAACCCCTACCCCCAGGGCAGTTCCAGTTCCCCAGCAGCGACACTCACCCTCCGGCGGCAGAGCTCCAACACCACGAACACGAAGTCGTTGTCTTCGAAAAAGCCGTGGAAGCCGACGACGTGCTGGTGAGCGAGGCTGCGGTGAATGGATATCTCCATGGACATCTTCTCCTTTTGGTGCGGTTTGAGCAACAGCGACTTAGGCACGATCTTGCCCGCGAACACCTCCTTAGTGTCCGCATCTGAGATCTCAAAGCACTTGGCAAAGCCACCCTTCCCCAGAAAGCGACCCCGCAGATAGCGCCGCCGGCTGCGAGGGTCCACTAGGACCTCCGGAATCTCTTTCGCCGGCGGGGCGGCCGTCGGAGCCCCGGGAGCTGCAACTCCGGGCGCTTTCCCTGGGTCGGCTGGTGCCCGCCCCAGCTTCCCTGCAGTTGCCGCCGCACTCATGTTCCCGGAGTTGCTCAGCGGACCTAGCAGGGTCTAGGCAGAGGCTTGGCACGGCTCTGCCTCTCCTCGAATTCAAACGCGGCGCCGGGAACGTTACAAGAGCCTACGCGCTACTGATTGGCCGCGGGGATTTAAAATCCAAACCCGCCCGCCGCGCGGCACTCTGGGAGCGCTCGGCACCGCAGCCGCCTTTAAACTCTCACCCAGGCCCTGGGAGGAGCTTGATTGGCAGGGATGGCGGACAGAAGACACGTGGGATGCCTGGGAAACCATAGCTGGTGTGGGGTTGCTGAGACCCCGCCCCAGAAGAGGGGGAGTTCAGGGTTTCTCCTTTCTCGACGGCAGGGGAAGCTCCTGCAGTCCGCGAGGACCTCCTCCAGGAAGCTTTTCCCAGCAGCTTTCCTCCACCCCCAACTCGCCTTCTAGATTATAAACTCTGAGAATAGACACCTAGAATGAGAGACAGCATGGGGGAGCCCTAATATCCGCCCCGGAAGTCACCAGCTCTCTTCCAAATCACTCCATAAACTAAAATCGAAGTATAAAGAGGATGCTTGCCAGGCAAAAGCATCTTTGAGACAAACCCCCTACTCTTCTTCAAATAACAGCAGGGGCCACCAGCATCACCAACACCTGGGAGCTTGTTAGAAAGACAATGCTTCAGGCCTCAACGCAGACCCCCCCAATTCAGAATCTACCCAGTGATTCCCACACATATTGAAGTTCGAGAAGTACAGTACCAGAACCCCACCACCCCCACCAGGGTCATTCTGCAAGAAAATTGTCTGGCTGGCTCACTGCTCTATTTCCCAGTGCCTAAAATAGTGGACCCTCAATTGTTTTGTAAGAGGGAAAGATGACAGGTTGGCAGAATGCCTGGCAAACTGGTAAGCCAAGGTCAAATTTTGCTGTAGAGGTGTTTTGTTTGGTCTTTCACTTTTTAAAATTTGGATTCATATACAGGACTGAAAAATCAAGAGAGCTCACATAAAAATTCAGCTTTGTGGCTTCTCCTTAAGAAAAAACTATTAGCTGTCGCAACTCTAGGCTTACTTAACATACCTTCCCAGTTTGTCAGAGTTCCCTGCTAACCCTCCTTTGCCCCTTTGCCTGTCTGGCTTCCATAGATACTTAAGTGGCAACCCTGAGAATCACTCAAGTTGTAAGCCCAGCATCCTATGATGTCTTTGCTGCTGCTGCTAAGTCGCTTCAGTCGTGTCCGACTCTGTTCGACCCCACAGACGGCAGGCCACCAGGCTCCCCCGTCCCTGGGATTCTCCAAGCAAAAACACTGGAGTGGGTTGCCATTTCCTTCTCCAATGGAGTCAGCAAAAGTCATATCACAGTTATCTCTTTACATAACTCCCAATAAACTCAGAGGCAATGAAGACATCTTTCCTACCCCATGTCCCAAAGCTCTCAGCACAATGCTTGGCAAAAAGGAGTGACTAAAATGCTTTATAAATAAAAGGAAGTTGTTTTTTAAAATTATTATTTTTTAATCCCTGTGGTGTGTAATATTGTTTTATCTTTTTATAAACTTGAATCTATGTACCAAAAAAGTATACATCTGTTAACTGGACAGCTCAGTGAATTTTCACAAAATGAGTACACCTCATGTAAGCAGCACCCAGACTGAGAAAGAGTACATGACCAACAACCCCTAAGTCCCCCTTGTGCCCTGTGTTGGGGGGCCCCAAGACCATCCCCCTACAGGACTCAGCATATAGTCCTACTCATAGATGGCTAGGATTTATTACAGTGAAAGGTTATGAAGCAAAATCAGCCAAGGGAAAGGTGCATAGAGCAAAATCCAGAGGAAACCAGGCACAAGCTTCCCAGAGTCTTCTCCCAGTGGAGTCAGTCACACAGAACACACTTAATTCCTCCAGCAATGAGTGTGACAACATGTGTGAAATGTTATCTACCAGAGAAGCTCATCAGAGACTCCAGCCCAGGGCTTTTCTGGGGCTTGGTCACACAGGCACCCTCTGCCTGTTACACACCAAAATCCTACATTCCTAGAAGGAAAGCAGGCATGTAGCATAAACCACAGTTTACACAGTTTAAATTCAGTAAGCAACTCCTATCATTTAGGGAATGGTGAGAACTCTCCTGAAATTCAAGAACCCAGATGCCGACTGAGGGTCAGTCTTCCAGCTGATGGCACCGGGAGCTTTCCTTCAGGAAAAGGAGAAAGTTTCCAGAATATTTCTGAGAAATGAAGATCATAAATGCTCTCCCCACCCCCAAAGCTCCCTGGGTGCCAGGCTTTTGATCAGCAATACTAACCTGACATTTTTTCAATAATCTTTTATTCTCATCCAGGCCTTTCATCCAGAAGGGCTGTGTGCAAGAGACATGGGAATAATTTTGCAGATAAATATTTTAATATAATTTAACTGGAAGAATATTCAGGAATTGATCAGGGTATGTTATGGGCTGAACTGTGTTTTCCCCAAATTATATACTGAAGTCCTAACTTCCAGTACAGAAGGTGACTGTATTTGGAGATATGGCCTTCAAAGAGGTGATTAAAGTAAAATGGGTGGGCCCATCCAATATGACTGGTGTTCTTATAAGAAGAGATTAAGACACAGACATTCAGACAGAGGGGCAACCATGTGAAGATACAGTAAGAAGGCTGCCAGGTGCAGGCCTAGGAGACAGGCCTTAGGAGAAACGTGCCAACTGCTTGCTCTTGGACTTCTAGCCTCTAGGACTGTGAGAAAATACATTTCTATTTTTTAAGCCATCCAGTCTGTGCTATTTTGTTATTGCAGTCCTAGCACACTAATAGAGGATGAAGTCCTGAATGTAAAAATTTTTACAGTGGTTTTACATAACCTTCTTGGAGAATCCCAGGGACGGGGAAGCCTGGTGAGCTGCCGTCTATGGGGTCACACAGAGTCGGACACAACTGAAGCGACTTAGCAGCATATAACCTTCCACCTCTTTTCCCCAGAGACAGCCTAGAAAAGATCAGTCCTTTTCCAGAGACAGCTACACCAGAGTAGTCACTCTGCCTTACAAGGTGTGTGTACAGAGGGCAAAGTGAGGAGGCGGAGTAAGCCTATCAACCTGTGGTAGTAAAGTTACGGCTCACCCAGGAGGCTGAGCACACAAATCAAAAGCATCGAGCCACCCTCAGGGAAGGCCCAGAATCTGATATGTCAAAAGCAGGAGGCGGCCGGCGGTCAGAGTCCCTGTGATGTGCCCTCCTCCAACTTGCAGGTTTTGGCAGGGATCACAAGTCAGGATGCAATCAGCCTCTGCATCAGACATAAAAGAGCTGATTAGCAGCTTGATTTTAGATGGTCCCATCAAAGAATGGCTCTTTCCTGTGGGCATTTGTATGTGACCCAGTTGGTACAGCCAGCATCCACGATGTATGCTGTCATCATTTAGAGCTCCAGAGAGGGGCCCTAAATCTCCAGTGGTCCCAGAGTCTGACTGAACTCTGCCCATAGAGCCTGGGTCTGCTTTCAGTTCAGCACTACTCCTTGGGAAGCTGAAAGAGTGTACTGACAGCCAGTGTTAGGGTTCAGCTTAGAGTGAGGTCCAGGCAACGAGGGTCAGTGAACTGGGGATTCCAATCAAGCCAGGTACTTTTCTTCAGCAGTAGCAAAGGCGTGCTGCAGTACCAGACAGCATGGCACCCCTTTTGTCAGTCTCCGAGTCCAAACTGACCCACTCGAAAACATGCATATCAGACTGGACAATCATCAACCTCTAAGGGTCAGACATCTGATTTCAACAAGGGCCAATTAGAAACTTAACTAATTGCTTTTTCAAAATCCAAATGTGTATTTCTATTCAGAGAGTGCCTCTCTTCTTATGTTGTCACCCTCTTTCCAGAGGTTCCAACAGACACAAATCATAGCAAAAATCATCAGGTATGGAGACTTGTTCTGGTTCTAAAATCCAAAGAATTTAAATTCCAACCTACCTATGGATAGGAAAAGCAAGGAAGCTATACCTCACCAATACCTTCTTAATTTAAAATCTGCATGTTTGAGGTGGCTCCACTAGCATTTATGAAATTACAAGCATGTAACATCAGAAATCAATTTTATCATATCTCCAGATACAATGGCCACAAAATACAAAGCCGTTTCTTAAAAACTTCCCTTTTTTTCTCATTGCAAATGTACTCAAACCCCTAGTAGTAAATTCAGCATGTACAGGTTATCATCACAGGCCAGCAGTGTTCACTCTTTCCTGTACAGGCCCCCTTTCAGTAATAAACCCCCCAAGGGTATTCACTATCATACATTTTTAAGCAACAGATTCAACCAATTAAAAAAAAATTAGGGAATTCCCTGGCCGTCCAATGACTGGGACTCCCAGCTTTCACTGCCAAGGGCACAGGTTCAATCTCTGGTTGGGTTAGGATCCCACAAGCTTCAGGGCATGGTCAAAACATTTTTTTTTATTTAAAAAGTGTTTTTCATTCATACATGCAAAGGCCTGTTGAGCACCCATTGCATATATGTTTTATTTATTTCATTTAGGAACACTAAAAAATTTACAAAGCACTGAAGAAACTTTAATTCCCTTTCAGCCATCCTTTAACAACTGTTTTCATATTCCCTTCTAGTCCTTATCAACATGGAGATTCAAATTCATATAGCTGCAACAGTGCCATGTTAATACAATCTCTCTGCATGGTATCAGTAATAGTAACACTAACAGTGAGCCTTTATGGACTTACTATATTCCAGGCACAGGGCTAAGAGCTTTATAGAGATGATTTCATTTAATCCACACAAAGACCCTAGAAGAAAAGGATTACTTTTCCCACCTAAAGATAAGGAAATGAGCACTTCTACATCAGGTTACTTGCCTAAGGTCATGCAGCCAGGAGGTAGCAAGCTTGAATTCCAACTCAATTCTGCTGACTCCAAAGCACACCTGTTGGCACACTGCCTCTCAGGGCCTTGTTGTTCTGGCAAGAACCAAATCCCAGGGCTTCCCTGGTGGCTCAGCGGTAAAGAATCTGCCTGTCAATGCATGAGACACTGGCACTGAGACAACCCCTGGTCCAGGAAGATCCCACATGCCTCGGAGCAACTAAGCTTGTGTACCGCAGCTATTGAGCCGGTGCTCTAAAGCCCAGGAACTGGAACTACTGAGCACGTGTGCCCTAGAGACCATGCTCCGCAACGAGAGAAGCCACTGAAATGAGATGCCTGAGCACTGCAACAAAGAGTAGATACCCTGCTCTTCGCAACTAGAGAAAAGCCCATGCATAGTAACAAAGATACAGCACAGCTCAAAAATACATAAATAACTTTATTTTAAAAAGAACCAAATCCCAGTCTCCTTTGGTTCACTAGCTCACTCACTCACTCATTCACTCCTACCAAAAAGCAATATGACATGCTGGTTAAACTCACGGTCTGAAGAAATCCTGGGTTCAAAAACCATGTGATTTCAGCAAGTCACTGAACCTCTCTCTGCCTCAATTTCCAGGCCTATGAAACAGGGATGGTTACGGTGCCCTTCTCCCAGGATTTCACCTAGGAGAAGACATACCTATCTCCTAAGGTTTTCGTGGAGGAATTCTAAGAGGAATCCCTAATCCCAGGGAGCTCAGAGTCTTCAACAGGACTTTCCGGTTCCTGGGCCTCTCGAATTTCCATACTTCTCCCCTCCCCTCTGGTCATACTGTTTCCTCAGCCTCTTGCTACTTCCATCAAAAACCAGAAAGTCCAACCAGCAGATATGAAAGGCTGAGATGAATGTAGCTAAAGAAAAGTTGGCAAGGCCAAGAAAACCCACACGGGCTTCAGACTTAGGATCAAAGTCAGAGAGAAGTGAACTCCATTCCTGTGTCTCTTTCTTGAATGATTTTCATATGCACAACCATCTGCCTGATATCCAATGGCCTTGGAGGTACAGAACAAGCTATTCAGTCTCCTTGGGGAAGTAGGATGTCCTGGGCCACCTCTTCTTACCTCTTCAGGATCCAGGTCAGAGTGTATAACGAGAATGGGTGTGGCCAACATGCAGCAGAAACTTCAGGAAAGCAAGGGACTAACCAACAGAGCAGCAAGTGCAGTCCTCAGGGTAAGTGCTTTGCTGCATAAAACATGGACTTTGCAGCCAGATAAGACTTGGCTTTGATTCCAGCACAGCCATTTATTAGCTGTGTGACACTGGGCAAATTTACCTAACCTCTCTTAAGATTGGCCTCCTTGACACTGTATGATGGGTTGTAAAAATTCCTACTTTTTTTGACAGTTGGGAGGAGTAAAGGTTTTCTAATAAGTGCCTGACACCCCAGATACAAAGCAAGGAGGGGTGATTTCTTTGCCCCACCTTTTCTTTGTGATGAAGGGAAAGATGATATGGAAAGATGGTCTTAATTTCACTTTAAATTTTTAAAAAATATATAGGAATGCTGCACCTTATACTATAAAGGGTTCACTTCCTAATAATAGTGTAAGACATACAAAAGAGGCCAGGACATAAGATCACCGGGTCAGGAAGATCCCCCAGGGGAGGGGATGGCAACCCATTCCAGTATTCTTGCCTGGAGAATCCACGGACAGAGGAACCTGGCAGGCTGCAGTCCATGGAGTTGCAAAGAGTTGGACAGAACTAAAGTGACTAGCATGCTCACATGCATACATAATAGTATGGCACAACCATATACTATAAGATGTATCATTTCTAATAATACTAGTTATAACTATCATTTACTGAGTGCTCACCCTGAGTCCCTACGCATGCGTCACATGTATGAATGCATTTAATCATAATAACCCCTATGAATCGTCCCCATTTTAAGGATGAGAAATGTGAGTTTCCATAAGGTGAGATAACTAGCCCAAATTCACATGGCTAGAGAACAGCAGGGCTGGGAGTCAATCTGCTGCCCCCAACACCCACACTTCATCACTATGGTGACCCTCAAGGAGAGCCCCTCAGGCCTCTACTGGAGAATTGTTCTGTTTACCGGACTAAGCTGTTAGATCCCTACAGGCAGGGACTGGCTCTGTCTTATTCTTCACTAGGCCAGCGCCTGGCACTCAGCTGCGGCTCAGTATTTGTTAAATGAATAAATGAGTGTTGCAGCATGTGGTCAGGCCCCCCTCCCCCCAGGCCCCACCCCCAGCCCTAAAGGGCAGCAAAAGCACAAAAGCACAGCCCATCATTGGGGCTCTAGAAGCATTTCAGTGATCATGGACTTATGGGAACTGGTCCACGTTGGCAGGACATTTTGCCGACACCTGTTGTGAAATAACCACGCCTCTTAACACACTGTTCTAACACTGCCATTGCCATTACAGGGGCCTTACAGCCGTATAGCAGCTACCATTAGGAGACCAGCCAGCTTGATGTGACCACCCAGAACAACCACTCAGCTTTGTTAGATGCAATCTGTCCTGGCAAATGGCTGAGGGCGAGTCAAAACGAGACTGGAGCTCCGTGTTCTGGACACCCTGTGGGCTCACCAGCCAGATCCAGACACCAAGGAAAGCTTCCCGAGCCACCAAGATCCCTGCTTTATAGCTGAGAAATTTCCAAGGATGTGGAAAATAGCAGCAATGTTTGTCTGATTCATTTCCAAGTCTGTTATCACCCAGATGGGCCCAAGTGACTAAGAAAGTAACTGTGGTCTCAGCTCTGAGTGAACTGGCTCATGCAGAAGTGACTAACTCAGAACTCACCACAGACCCCAACAAACCACAAGGGCCTTGTGCAGCCATGTGAAACAGAATTGGCCAACAGAAGGCTCATAAGTCAATCATTCAACCTTGTTCCCTGCACCCAGGATCCAGCAACATGAGACTTATCTGGGGTGGGATGGGGACCAGAGGTAGGGGGACTCAAATCCAGGTAATCACCCCATGTGCTGGAAAATCACAGGCTCACGCCTGACTCCTCAGGAGTTCACAGATAGTGTGAGTTCAGACAAGAGCACAGGCATGTAATTAAAATTCCACCTAGACTCTGAAAAAGGCCCCTTCGTAAGGTGCACAGGGAAGCAGTTCTGGCAGAAGTACGTACACGCTCAGTCGCTAAGTCATGTCCGACTCTTGTAACCCCAGGCTCCTCTGTCCGTGGGATTTTCCAGGCAAGAATACTGGAGTGGGTTGTCATTTCCTCCTCTAGGGCATCTTCCTGACACAGAGATCAAACCCGTATCTCCTGCATTAGCAGGAGGATTCTTTACCACTGAGCCACCTGGGAAGCCCCTCCAGGCAGAGGAGCATCCTCCAAATGGCTCTTTCTTGAACACCCCACTTTGGCTAAGCAACTGTGCCCCCAATTCAGGCTCAGATACCCCTCAGGAGGTACTTCCCAAGACCAAGAGTAATGAGAGACTGGACAGGAGGTAAGGCTGGGCAAGAAAGAAATCTGGAGAAGCGGAAAAGGTCTGAACTAGACACCTCAGAATCTTTCCGGCCCAGACCCATTCATCTCCTGTTCTGATAAAATACAGCCACCAAGCACCAGCTCCCAATCCACATGGGTACGTGCCCTGGGTCCAGCCAATCAGTGAATTCCACCTTCCTGACCACAGTGGTTACTTGAGGCTGGACATTTCCATCCTGAGCTAGTGATAGTCAGGTCCACAGGCTTATCGGAGAAGGAGAGCTCTTTCTACCAATAACTGGAGCTGCAGGGTCACATTGTGAAGCCTGGAGAATGAAGCCAACTCAAAGGAAAGCAGAGTCAAGAGCTGAAGAGATTCAGGTCCCTGGTGACCCTGTGAGTTCTGAGTCCTGGAATCCAGCTCGATGGCCCCTCTAGACTTGGCCTCATCAGCTACATGAGCTGATAATCCCTTCTCTGCCCTAAGTCAAATGGAAAGCCTCCCAACCCATGTCTCTTACACCTGCTCGGTCTTCTGGGAGTATTCTGAGGACAAAGAGACTTTTTTCTCTGGGGTTAAAAAAGTAATTGTCTGGTGACACAGTGCCCCTGGGGTGAGAGCCACCATGGAGACAGAGTCCAGCTGGCTTTTCCTTGGATACACACGAGTGTCAACACCTTTAAAGCAGTATCAGTCCATAATTAAACACTCACTTACTATTTATAGTAGCTAGTGTTTTGTCTTGCCAGCACCTTGTTTTGGAAATACGCTTTGCTGTTTCTCTGTAATGGTGAGGAGGGGGGAAAGGTCATGACCCAGATCGGGTTAATTATAGGGCCATATACTCTTCACCACAGGTGGCTCACAACAGCCCAATGAGAAACTTTCTTTGGAACTGTCCAAATTAGAACTCGAGGAAAGAAACCCTTCTTTCAGGGCCACCAAGCTGGGAGGATGCAAGTCTGGGTCTGTCAGCTGCCACGTACCCTAATGTGTGGAGCAAGATCATCTGCAGCAGGTGAAAAGGAACCAACAGACAGGCCTGGAGAGTCTGCCTGCTGACTCTCAAGGTCCACTCTCTCCCTCCCCTACTACCAGAACCTTTTTCCTCCGAGTTTTGGCTGCCCAGCTAGACACTAAATTTACAGCCTCCTGAGCAGTTACACATGGTCATGTGACAAGAAAGTAGGAGCCTGGGTGCCTGACAACACCGTGGAGCCCAGGCACCTACCTCTGCTGGACCACTTGCTTATCCCTGCTCTGTTAGGTCAGCGAAGTTACCTTCTCTCTCATATTCAAATATGGTTTCTTTGTTACCACAGCGCAGTCTATACCTCCACTAATGTAAAGATGAAGAAGATATAAAAGCAAACAGCCCTGTATCTCTGGATAGGGTTGCCCTTACAATGATAGCTGATCACTTACAGAGTGCTTCTAAGCACCAGGAATTGCCCCTCCTGTTTACACGTAGTAAATACTACCTTCCAACTCTGTGGATCCCCACTGTATAGCCTATGATGAGAAAGCACAGAGAGATTAAGTAACTTACCCAGGGTTCACACTACATTGTTTCTCAAGCTGGTCCTTTCCATGATTTGTTGTGTAAGTAAATAAAACCCCCTTTTTGCTTAAATTGATTCAAGCTGGATTTCTTTCACTTGCAACAAAGCGTTCAAATTCGATTTTTGTCTAGTTTGTATATTCTTTTATAGCTTGCTAACTTGTGCTACAGAACTGTAAGACACCCTCTAATGGCAGCAAGCAGGACAATTCTTGCAAGAAACCAGCTCCCATTTAACTAGTCAGAACACAGTTGTAGCTACAATAGGGACTAGGGCCAGGAGACCATCTTCTCAGAGGGGGCACTAGGCTTCCTGCCTATGGCAAACATTGCCAGATGGGTCAACAATACCCAGTCCCAACCCTTTCTTCCTTGCCTGCCTGAAATGCTTTCTGTGCAACAAAGGCTGGCCAAATGATTCCATTTGGGGCAATGAAAGGTACTGGACTTCCTGATAGCTCAGTTGGTAAAGAATCTGCCTACAATGCAGGAGACCCCGGTTTGATTCCTGGATTAGGAAGATCCACTGGAGAAGGGATAGGCTACCCATTGCAGTGTTCTGGCCTGGAGAATTCCATGGACTGTATAGTCCATGGGGTGGCAAAGAGTTGGACACGACTGAGCAATGTTCACTTTCACTTGTAAAAGTTATTAGAACATGGAAGGATTCTGCATAATGATTAAAAGTATTAGCTCTAGGGCCAGAATGCCTAAATTCACCACTGTAGATGTAGAAATTCAGACAATTTATCTCTGCTCCTTAGGGAGAAAAACTAGACCTATCTCATTGATACTGTGAGGATTAAAGGCATAAATAAGGGTAAAGAACTCAAAAGAGGGAGATTTCCTGGGTGGTCCAGTGGCTAAGACTCCAAGCTTCCAATGCACGGTGCCTCAGTTCAATTCCTGGTCAGGGAACTACTAGATCCCACATGCCACAACTGAGAGTTCACATGCTGCAACTAAAAACCACACATGCTGCAACCGAGACTGAAGATCCCACACGCGTGCTGCAACTAAGGCCCGGCAGAGCCAAAAGCAAGAACTCAGAAGAGTACGTGATACATGGTAAACAACACATATGTTAACAATTGCTATTTTTATCACCTGTATGTGCCGAAATGGAACAATCTCTAAGACCTATTGTTAAGTAAAAGGAGAAAGATGTGGGATAGCGCATCCGCATGAATACAGAGGCTGGTGTGGACGTGTGTATCTGCTCATGTCAAGAACAGACTAATGGTACAACGGACTGAAAATTATTCTGAGTGGTTGCCTGTGGGAAGTAGAGCATAGGACTGGATTCTGGATTGGCAAAACCTATTACATTGTATGTCCTTTCTTTAGTAACTGGATAGGATTTTTGGAATTGTGTACTCAAATTACTTGAGCTTCCCTAGGGGCTCAGCAGTAAGGAATCCACCTGCAATGCAGGAGATCCGGGTTCAATCCCTGGGTCAGGAAGAGAAAGAAGGTCCGTTGGAGAAGGAAATGGTAACCCCCTCCACCTTGCCTGGGAAATCCCATGGACAAGAGAAGCCTGGTGGGCTACAGTCCATAGGGCTGCCAAGGAGTTGGACATAACTTAGCGACTTAACGACAACAGCTCAAATTACCTAAAGATCTTTAAAAGGCTCAGGAAAATAAACACCCCACTTTCTCTTAACTTTGGTTGTTCATCAAAAATGGATAGTCAAAAAATCATGTCAGTTATAAAATAAGTAAATAAAAGAAGAAAACGGACAGTTAGTCACATCAAGTGGCAAGCTTCCTTTTGGAGGTATTCAAACATGCACTGGAAGGGAATCTATCGGACACACCCTGGAAAATTTCTCTCAGGAGCAAGAGGTTAGCCAAGGGCACATCTAAGCTCTGCCAACTTCAAGATCCTTTTCGGTGGTCCAAAAAGAGAAGGGAGCTGGGGAATATGGCTCCCCAAAAAGCTGCAACCATCACAGACTGGTGGCATGAGACAGGATGCAGTGGACTGCCCCATCTCACCGGGCAGAGCTTAAGAGCGTGGGCTGTGGAGCCAAACACACGAGTGTGACTCCTTCACCATGCCAATCAGACCAAGTTATCTAACATTTTTGAGTTTTTATCCTCACCAGTAAAGTGGCGAAAACATCCAGCTTATAGGGCTGGTGTAAGCTCTAAGTAAGCAAGTGACCATAAAGTCTGTAGGAGGACACCAGGAACACAGTGAGGTGCCCAAGGAAGATAGGTCACCATTGCTGGAGGTGAACAGTGATCATCTTCAGATGACTTGTTTCATGTGTCACGTCTTTAATGTACAAACATAAAAAATAAGAAACCAGACAGCAGTTTTACATTGAACTAGCAAAGATGACTACATACAGTTCTTTTTGCAAACCCCAGACCGGATGTTAAATCACGACAGCTGCTGCTAGATTCTAACCTTTGCGGCTGAACTGTCCTACCCCATTCACAGCAGCACTAGAGCATTGAGCAAGGCCAAGCCTTTCAGGCCTTCACCTCTAAGTCTTCCTACTAGAGCAGAATGGGAAGGGCTAAGATACTACCTAGAACATATGGATAGCACTGGCAACTGTCTATTCCTCGGGGTTCCATGCCCCCAGAATGATTTTAAGAGGCCCCCATGTACATATGAGATTGGGCCCAAGTATAGATATTTTGGTCTGAACTGTGAGGTTTATGGCAAATGTAGTGTGGTTTGAATGGTTCCAGGCCAAAGAGCAAGTGTCACAAATGCTACATCTCCAGTGAAATAAGGCATACACTGCTGCTCCTAAATACCATGAGACAAGGAGTGGCTGCCAGTCTAGTCCATCCACATGGGAGACTTAAACCTGGGACTTTGCAAAAATAAAATCTGGATGCTAAGGGATGCTTTCTGGATGCTTTCACTAAGCTTTTAGTGAAAGCCAAGGCCCTAGACTAGAATGCTAGAAACTCTTTAATTATTCACCCCGAATTAAGATGATCAGGTTATTTTGGAAAGAAAAGAAATACTAACCACCCTCCCTTCAAGTTTTAGTAGCCAAGAGGAATCCGGGCTCTGAAAAGTGGCAAACGGTTTTTTTGCAGATGACAAGCAGCTGTGGCAACTGGCCAACTGCATGAGCAGCAGGGATGCCAACAGTGACCCCTGCGAGTGGTGCTCACTGTGGCAGCTCATGGCCACGGGCCACACACAACCTCCCCGCTGGGACAAAGTGCCCTGCTCCATCCAGCTGTCCACAGGGCCAAGGGGTGGGAGTGCTGGGAACAGATGAGTCTGTGCTCCCCACATCATGGTACAGAGTGACAGTGAATAGATACAGTTTAAGCACAGCATTTGGAGACAACCCTTCAGTTGTTCTGTTATTAAAGTCTTAAGAGCTTAGAGCCTGGGAGGACTGAGAAATTCTAAAGAATGAAACCAAAGAAAAAAAAAAGAGAAAGAGGGTGGGAGGTGTCAAAGACACAAGAGCTCTTCGTAGATGCTGTCTGGCTCACTTTGTCCCCAAGTTCATCTTAGCGCTCAAGCGAATTCGAGACACAAGGCAGAGACATTAGACCTGTGTCAAGGGCAAAAACTTCTGGTAGTAGCTCTTGGTGACGTCAATCATCAGCTCCTGGGTACATTCTGGGAGCTCCCCTGAGAAGAGTCCTGGGGAAAGAAAGACCTGGTCAACCACAAGGAGCCAGAGGAGGCCCACATGCAGCTCTGACTTCTGCTGAAACCTCTAGAAGCCTTCTTTAGCTGCAAATGTCTAAATACTAGGTTTTCCATCTTTAGTGCTAACAGAATATTTCCTGACCATATATTCAAGATAATATGAATCTGTGTGTGGAGGGAGGGGTGTGGGAATAATAATGTTCTCAAAATGTAGAAATATATTCCAAGTAAAAGAAGTTAGTACATTACTGAAGAGTTAAGGCAAATCTGACTACATCAGAGGCTGTTCCAGGCAAGGATTCATCTTTCCCCTGGATTCTGGGGTGATGCATGTGGGGCAAGCCAAGGTGAGCGCTCTTCAGGAGAGAAACTGCCCTGCTATTCATACAATGAACCTGAATCCAAGGCCTGAGCAGTTATATATATTTGAATCACAGATGGGAATAGAACAGAAATGCCCAAATAGACAAAAGATGGGGGAAACTTATGCAAGAAATTCCAGGAAAGAGGCACTCACACAGTATGGTATTAGTATAAACTCACACAGATGTTTGAAGAGCAATGTAGGAATAACTAGCATAACTTAAAAGTCCATACCCTGTGATCTGATAAGCCAACTTTTAAGAACTTATTCCACAGATAATCTTGCCCAATTGCACAATATAGATACAAAGGCATTAATGCAGCAAAATCTCTAATTATGAAAAACCAAGGATAACATTTTTTTGCTCCATTATACCAGAGGATGGTTGGTTATACCATGGGATAATTATGCAATGCAAACCCTGTAGCCATTAAAAGGAATGAGGTAAATTGCTCCATACTGACAAGAAAAGATGCCCAAGATATACTAAGGAAGCAAGTTTCCTAACAGAATAGACAGTGTGAGTCTATTTATACATATAAAAAGTTTCATATTATATACACAAATACATACACATATGCATATACTCATAAACATACAAAAACACACACATACACTCTTGAATACATACAGAGAGAAAACAGGAATGAAAAAATGGTCTTAAAAAAATACACAACTCTCGCAGGCACCTTCTACAAATTAGCAGTGCATTAAGATTTCCAAATATATATTGAATCTGTACAGTATTTAATCTACTAAAAAAAACTGGTATTCAACAATTAAAAATTCAGAAATATCACATAAACATTCAGATTTTTAGCTCCTCATGAAACACCAGAAGTTCACATAATATCATGCCTGTATGCTTGAACAGCTATGATAAGCAATTACTTCAACTATTTACATACTTTGGCTCCTGTGGGCATCTGAGTTTTTGGTTCCTAACTCAGAATCTTTCTGGATGCCTCGCCTTTCATTCTGGGGAGCCTTCCAAAAATATGCTAATTTTCCTGCCACCCCACACCTCTTGATTAAAGAGGGAGGTTGTCAACAGTAGTATCTAGATGGTTAGCATTTGTTTGTGAAACTACACAAATAAACATGAGAAGTACCCTGCTAGTGCAAAAAGTACTGGACTGTAAAAGAGTCTTGGGAGCTCCGCTGTGGTCTAGTGGATTTGCTGCTTTCACTGCCCTGGCCCAGGTTCAGTGCCTAGCTGGGGAACTGAGATTGCAAAAGCTGAGTAGTCAAATGAAAATAAATAAATAAAAGCCACCCCACTAACCAGCACTGATACCCTGGACAACTCAACCTCTCCAGGCCTCAGTTTTCTCACCTACACAATGATCTCTAAGATCCCAGGCAGAACCTCCACACACAGAATTTACTGGGATTTCAAATACCTAGAAGTGCTTTCCCGCAATCTGCCATCAATGTTCAAAGATCATAAATTGGTTCTAAGGGCATTGAATAAGTTAGAGGAGATTAAACTGTTTTTCCAACAACATACTTCTCACCTCAGATCAGATGCTTGTCTCACAACCACTCAAAACAATACAGACTGTTCTGATCTAGCACTTGCTAAGAACTCTTAAACTGTTTCACAGTGGGAACTCAGTATGGGGAGAATTACTAAATGAGTCTCTTCCTCCTCTGCAAATGCAGAGATGCATGAAAGTGCAAAATAGCTCATTTCCTCCCGAAAGAATCTTAGTGGATGATTTATGTATCTCTTTGAAATTCATATTCAATGATCTGAGTAATGAGATTTTTTTTACATTAGAAAAACAATTAAACCACCCAGTGGTTAGAGACCATATACTGTCAAATCTCTCTCTTCCTATCATCTTCTGTCTGTGAATCTGTCACGTACCTCTGTGTGTTCTATGAGGTTTCCACTGAGTAAAACAACAGGTAGAAGAGACGAGACTCTCTTGAGGTGGGGGTGGGGGAATGTGAGGTCTTTCTTTTTCTTTTTGCTTTTTGGTGTTTTCCAAGCTTTCTACAATGAGCATGGATTGCTTGTCTCCCCACATCTGTAATCCCCATCTCTTGAGTTCATAAGGACTTTGCCTGTGGGCATTCCATCGGCCAAGGTCAAATGACAATATATTTGCTTTTCTTGGGTATCCCAGAGCTCTCACTGGTCTTTGGGCATGTTTTATGGTAATATTTCAGTTAGGGCATTTCTGAGCAGGCCGGAAGTACAAGTTCAAACCCCCAACCACTGTGAGGGTAAGGCCATCATCTGGAGAGACTTTCTTTTTCCACCCAGAGCCCAGGCCAAGAGAGACACTTTTCTTTGTACTTTTCCTGTGTTGGGGGCAGATTCATCCTCCATCAACTTTTTACTGAGGGAAAGCCCCTTCAAAAGGATCTCGTTGTCCTGTGTGGATCCAAGGCTTTATCTCTCGTCCCACATGAGCATCAAATCCTAAACCATACTACTATAGAAATGGCATCACCTGAAGCATCCTTGAAAGTCTGCATTTAGTTTCCACTTTGCTTCTGATGCCTAATAATTTCCTTATGAATCCAATTATGCATGTAAAAAGATACAAGTTATATTTTGGATAGCATTTCTAGGTATTCTGTATCAGGAGAGTATTTCAGTTAGCTTACATACTAACATACTGTTAAGAGACAAAAAATGCATGCATGACTTTTGTGAAAGAAAATAAACTTTAGTTTTAATAATTAACACCCACGGATTACCTGGGCAGCCTGAGAAGATGGTGAACGGTGGGACCACAGTTTCTGGGGGTAATACTGTGTTGTCAAGAATTTTGCAACAGTCTTTCAACACACACCGGCGACCCTGAAAATAAAATCTTGTTAATAGGAAACAGACCAGGAAATGGGAGTAAAAGTTGTCTTGTCTGCTGTGTTATTATTGTTTAGTTTCTAGTCATGTCTGACTCTTTGCAACCCCATGGACTACAGCGACAGGTTCCTCTGTCCATGCACCTCTCTAGGAAAGAATACTGGAGTAGGTTGCGGTTTCCTTCTCCAGAGGATCTTCCAACCAGGGGATTGAACTCAGGTCTTCTGCATTGCAGGCAGATTCTTTACTGTCTGAGCCATCAGGGAAGCCTATAATCGTCATGGTCAGGGACAAAAGGGTTGCTCACAATTCCCTACTGCAGATGGTACCTGACAAGCATGAGGGAGAAACCTTAGTGTGTGTGTGTGTGTCCTGTGTGTGTTTAAATTTGAAGTGGGGGTTGTACACTAGGGACAGTTCAGGCTATCTTAGGCATTTCAGACTATATGAAATTTGATCTTCAAGAATTCTGTTTAATTTTGTTTGCTTTTACTTAGTGGCTATCTGTTGTTATGCTTGTCCGACATCCATTTCCCTTTCTTCTTGTAACAGAACTTATATTTTTGTTGGATACCACCCCATCCCTATCTCAGTTCATGTGCTTCATCTCTCATCCCAAACTCTAAACCCCAAGCCTGGCCGCAGCCCCTGGTTTAGGGAATCGGTGTATGAACCGTGATGAATCTCAACATCAGGGCTTCTGCCGGGACTACTGGGAAAAGAAGCTCTTTCCAGTAAGGATTCTAGAGGATAGGACAGAATCTTGGACCAGCCTCTGGTTTCTATCACTAAAGGACCTGCCTGAGAGGCTTCCAGAGGAAACTAAAAACAGGAAGGAGATTAATTCACATGACATCAACTGAGATGTCAGTTGGAGCCAGCTGTGTATGAAATTAGGATCTACTTCTGTGACTGTGGTCCATATTAGCCAGTATGTTTGTTTTGCACCTACCAGTTTAAGGTTTGTTTTTTCTTTCTTTTAAAGGTTTATTATTACTATCCTCTCTTTTTAAAATTCATCTATTGACTCATTCATGTTTGCCTGCACTGGTCTTGGGCTGCGTGGGGGCGTTCTCTAGCTGCGGCGCAGGGCTGCTTCCTGCAGGGGGCTCTCCTGTGCTGTGGAGCAGGGGCTCTGGTCACGTGGGCTTCAGTAGCTGCAGCTCTTGACTCCAGAGCACAGGCTCAGTAGCTGTGACCTGTGGGTTTAGTTGCCCTGCGGCCTGTGGGATCTTCCCAGACCAGGGATCGAATCTGTGTCTCCTGCATTGGCAGGTGGATTCTTTACCATTGGACCACCAGGGAAGCCCCTGTTTGTTCTTTTGTAAACTCCAACTGGACAAGTCTTGGGAAATTCTTCTGGATATGAAGTTAACAGTTCACTTATTCTGCCATGGGTAAATGGTAGTTATTAGGTAGTCATTCAATTCTGCCATCACCCACAGCATTTTGGGGGCAAGAAATAAGGTTTGGGAGAGTCATGTGTTTCATGACTTAAGGAAAAGGAGATGCTTCTGTATATGGTTAAAGTTATATCTCAGATGCCTTTCGCTTGGCATCTCCCTTAGCAAGAAAAACCACAGATATGCAGATGATACCACTCTAATGGCAGAAAGCGAAGAGGAACTAAAGAGCCTCTTGATGAGAGTGAAGGAGGAGAGTGAAAAACCTGGCCTAAAACCCAATATTAAAAAACTAAGATCATGGCATCTGGTCCCGATACTTCATGGCAAACAGAAGGGGAAAGGTGGAAGCAGTGACAGATTTCCTCTTCTTGGGCTCTAAAATCATGCGGTTGGTGACTGCAGCCATGAAATTAGAAAAAGACTGCTTCTTGGCAGCAAAGCTATAACAAACCTAGACAGTGTGTTTAAAAAGCAAAGACATCACTTTGCTGACAAAGGTCCATTTAGTCAAGGCTATGGTCTTTACAGCAGTCATGTACGGATGTGAGAGCTTGACAATGAAGAAGGCAGAGCGCCGAAGAATTGATGCTTTTGAACTGTGGTGCTAGAGAAGACTCTTGAGAGTCCCTTGGAAAGCAAGGAAATCAAACCAGTCAATCTTAAAGGAAATCATTCCTGAATATTCACTGGAAGGACTGATGCTGAAGCTGAAGCTCCAATATTTCAGCCACCTGATGTGAACAGCTGACTCATTGGAAAAGACTCTGATGCTGGGAAAGATTGAAGGCAGAAAGAGAAGAGGGTGACAGACAGTGAGATTGTTGGATGGCATCACTGATTCAACGGACATGAACTTGGGCAAACTCAGATGGTGAGGGACAGGGAAGCCTGGCGTACTGCAGTCCATGGTTTTGGTAAGAGTCAGACACATCTTGGCAACTGAACAACAACGTGTCTCAGACGACTTGCTGAGTAAATTAAAGTCTTGGTCTTTACCAGTTGCATTTACATCATCCAAGCCTATAGTTCACTCGTGTTCTGGTCAGAATATCAGATAAAACATACTGGGCTGAGGATGTGGAACAGATATAACAAATACCAAGATAATGCTAACCCATCTAGATCTCAGACTTTACCAAAGCATAGGAAACATACTTTGATTTCACGGTGTTCAAAGTTTCCCCCAATATTAAACACCTAAATCGTATGTATGTCCAAGAGCTCCTGGGTAGATCGCCCAATGAATTTTTTAAAAAGCTTATACCTCTAAGGTCTGAATTTCTTCAGGGGCTAACTAAGTTGTCTCCAGCTGGGTGGATAACAGCCAAGCTGGGCAACATCTTTAGGTCAGAAGCAAGTTATGACTGCATATCTTCACTTTTCCTTAGAAAACTCTCTTCCATGAATCACCTGTTATTGGCAATATTAAAAATGGAGCAGATGGCCAGCTCCCCTGGTGACTCCCAGATTAACTCAAAGATTCCCTAAGATGCCGAGGCTCCTAAAAACCCAGACCAAGCAAGCGGGGCACTGAGCAAAAGGAAACAAGGTGCTGCATATGGCAGGATACATTCACAGACAGGGATCCCCAGACAAAGGGCCCTGGAAAAGAAGAGCAGTGGAAATGAGCTTTCCCACTGTCTACCCTGGTTACCAAACAGCCTGAGGGCACCTGCTTGTCTAGTTAGCCACTCTGCCCGCTCAGAGAAATGTGCTCATTTGGGTTTCAGAGAATTCTGGGTAAACTGATCAATTCCACAGCAGCACAATAAAAAATGCAGGTACTTCTTAGGCATGAATGAGTTGGCAATAGCTGAGGAGGTAAAGAGCTATAACTGCTTCTTTATTCTTTCCTGGAGAACTTTTCAAGAAGAAGTTAAGAACTACATGTTGCTGGTATTACACCTACCCTTATCTCCCTTTTTTTTGCTGTTTTCTTTTTTCTTCCTTTTTTTCTTTTTTTGGTTGCAATGCATGGCATATGGGATCTTGGTTTTCTGACCAGGGATCAAACTCGTGCCCCCTGCATTGGGAGTGTGGAGTCTTAACCACTGGACTATCAGGGAAGTCCCATATCTCTTTATCCAAGTTATTTAGCAAATTTCTTCCATCCTGTGAAACAGCATGTAAAACCAAGCCTGCCAGGATGCTATTAAGATTAAAGATAAATGTAAAGCTCAAGGCATGATAACAGTTGACCCATAATGCCTGTTAGGCTTTTCCTGAAGACTTTTGGGCAATTTTGATTAACACTCCTACCTTCCCATATCCAAGCAGAAGTTACAGTACTACATGAGATGCTACAGGAAAGATCTGTGTGTCATGGGGACAGCTGGACTCTAAAGAGTTCCTACTAGCTTTGAGATTCTCAAAGCATCTTTCTCCTGAGAATTTGTAAAGGCTCAGCAAATAAGTACAGCCAGTGCCAAACGATGACAATACCAGGAGTTGATGCACTGAAAAGTGATACAAAAAGCAGATGCTGAACAATAGGACTAGAATTTCCTAAGCATTGGGAATAGCACTTGGTCATTAACTATTCAGACATCTGGCTCTGGACCTAAAGGACTAGGCTACTATGCTGATGTCTTCATATCACTGAGGAAAATATCAGAAAAATTCAGCTGTGGCTTGGAAAGCTTGCTCTAATCAAGCAGTTAGTGAGAAAAGAGGATGGATTTCACTGTCTTCTCCCTCTCCTCAACATCAGGCTGAATCAAACACATTCTGTCTCTAATACATATTAAGGAACTCCTCCAGAGAATATTTGGCAGAACAACTGCTCCCCTTGATTCTGAGTAGCAAGTCAGACTGGAATGTCTTCTCAGCAACGTGGCTCTCTGCACTGTCCACCTCTGCTGCAGCCTCATGGCTCCTGGAAAATGACTGCATGGTTTCTGCAGATTTTCTGATACTTTAGGCTCTGAGTCTTATCCAGAGCAGAGAGCTGACTTTGTGTTAATAGGAGCAGCCATTTAAAAACAGGAAAGGGGTCTTGGCTTTCCCAGAATCTGAGGGACAAATATAAAATGTAGGAAATATTTTCCCTGAAAATTTAGGGAGTTTGCCTCTGATCATTCTCACTCAGGATGGACTCAGAAATCCTAACTGAAATCAACCTCTTCATCTAAGGAATGTCAAGAAATTCAGCCTTGGAAAGCTTTGGCTGGGTTAATGTTTGGCATTAACAAACTAATGCCGCAGTGCCTGTGGACCTGTGTCCTACAGGTTCTGCTGAGTGAGAGGCCCACTAGCACCTGGCAGGCCCAGCATCTTGAACTACGTGCAGCTCCTTTAAAGTCATGCCCTTGGTGAGTGTGACCCTTAAACACGTGCCAATCTCTCCCCTGAAACACTCTCTCCCCTCTTGTCTATGAGCCAGCTTTGACTTACCCTTCAAGATCCCCTCACCCCACCAGACTGTAAGATTCTTAAGGTGAGGTGACAGGTAGGCCACATAGTGGCATGGCTATTCACACCACCAGGGTTCAAATTCCAACTCTAGCATTTACTAGCCTTGTCAAATCCCCAGTATCAAAGGTCTTCAGTCTCCTCACCTGAAAATAGGGATAATTACAGTCTATCATCCTTGGATGGTTGTGACGATTAAATGAAATAACCAAAGGAAAGAGTTTAACATCATATAGAAAAGATTCCATAAAGGTTAGCCATGATTACTAGTGCCTAGGAAGAATTCCAAATTTAATAACAATTCTGGCAAACTACTAGACCAGAAAAAACTTCTACCCTGCTTGATGACAGAAGCAAAGGCCCACTGATGGGAGGGACAGGAGCGCAAAGGGGAGTGAGGCTGCTCAGCCAGCCAAGTCAGCATACTCACAATCACACAGTTCTTGCCAACGTGAACATAAGAGCCAATCTGAGCTGCGTTGACCACACAATCTTCCTCAATAAAGACGTGGTCCCCAATATGTAAAGGAAAAAATGCAACGCTATAAAAGAAAAAGAAGAGAACAAAAAACAGTCAAGGTGATGTACCTCCGGTCAAGGTTTATAAAACTAAAGATCACAACTGCAACACCATCTTGTCTTAATAAGACTGCTCCTAGCAAGGAAAGAATCCTCACATTTGAGGAATTCTGTAACATTGAAGAAGATGCATGTGACTATTAAACCAAAATCAGAAATATTAGACTATAGAAATGTGCAAGGAAATATCAAAAGAGCAAGGGCAAGACCTTCAAAGTTAGAATAGCTAGCATCAAATAAAAACAAATTAACGTTTTGCTCATTCCAGCCTCCTCTGAAAATGCCCACAGATCACATTTTCATTAATCTGCTCTATAAAGCTTCAGGGGACTGATGTAATGTTCATGGAATATAATTCCCAACATGCTGAAAATTTATATATTATCTGGTTTTACTGGGTGTCTGGTTTTACTGCCTGACTCTATGCTAGGAACTGGGGAATACAATAGCAAGCAAAAGGGACTTGACCCTGCCATGGGAGAAGAGAGATTAAATAAATGATTAAATAAGTAATTAGTTACAACTGTGATAAGTGCTACAAAGGAAAAATAACATATCATGAGGGCATGAGAAAGAGACTTTATTCAGACTGGTGGTTTGGTAAAAGCTTAACTGAAAGTGACATTTAAGCCAAGACTTAAGGAGTTAGTAGGGTTTCTCAAGACTTGTGGCATCATTCCCATTCTCCACGACTCCTCAAATATAACTGACAGTGGTCTGTGATCATACTTCCAAGAAATTTCAGTACTTGGGATGTAAAATATTTGGACTAGAACTAATACAAAGCAGCTGGATACTCACTGGCTCGTTCCAGTCCTGTGTTCTATTTTGTCAGGAATATTTTATCAGAGATGATACCTGTCTTCCACACACCTATAACTTATTTAAATCTTCCTTAATTTATTTGCATTTTTAGCCTAGACCCCTTGGGTAACAATGGATTCCTTAATTTTATCATAGTCTATAGCAGGCTGTCAACTCTTCAATTTTAAACTGAAAATTCAAAACTCTTTACTCTTATCTGGTTCTGGTATTGAGACATACAGGGGAGGAAATCGACATTCACCTTCTATGCATGTGTTGCTATTTACACTTTCATATTTCTGTATTTCTCATGAGGACTACTTTTAAACTTTTTATTTTATATTGGAATATAGACAATTAACGGTTTTGTGATAGTTTCAGGTGGACAACAAAGGGACTCCACCATACACATACATGTATTCATTCTTCCCCTAAACTCCCCTCCCATCCAGGCTGCTACATGTGTACTATTCTTATTTATACATCCCTCCATTCACTGAAAAGACTGTTCATTTTCAGTCTTCTTCTTGGATCATATCCAGCCCAATAATGCCTTTATCAGGAGGTGGAGTCACCAATTCTAGCAGAGCATCAGTTACTGTAAGAAGTCATGAAAAGGTTTTCTGGCTCCCCCTCAAGCACCTTCTGAACTAATGAGCAAATATTTTCATTCGAATTTCATATGATATACAATGACTCCCTGCTCCAATTCTTGTATGTAATGAAATCCTGGAGTCCAGCATCACTACAAGAAATGCAGACGATTCCTGCATGATATATACCCAAGTATTATTGTCTGAAATAACTGCCCTCTTCTGTTCCTCCCTAACCATGTTCATACCCCAGGGTCAGCAGTACTCCAGTACATAGTGGCTATCCTGTTGCAGCATTATAGTCTATAGTAGCTGTTTATTCAATCATTTTTACCACATGGTGGTGGTGATTGCTGTTGTTTTAACTGAGGTATAGCTAATTTTATATAAGTTTCAGGCATACAACATAGTAGTTCACAATTTTAGAGGTTTATAAAATATTAGCTATATTCCCTGAGCTGTCTAATATATCCTTGTTGCTTATTTATTTTATATGCAGTGGTCTGCACTTAATCCCCATCCCCTATCTCACCCCTCACCCTCCCACTGGTAACCACTAGATTGTTCTATACACCTGTGAATCTCTCTTTTTTGTTACATTCATTTGTTTGTTTCTAACACTAGGTTTTGAGACCCCATTTTATCCATATTTTATATGCCCAGATTATAACCTAGTGACTGGCATAAGGAAAACTCAATAAACGATTGTTGAATTATTGGATGGAAGCAGATGGTGACATGGGAAGGAGCCAGGAGGGCAAGCAGAGAGGGAAGCAAGGAGGATACTCCACATCAAGCATAGCGGGCAGTCTCCCTGCCCTGTCAGATGTTTCTCTGACAAGCCTTATTCCCACTGAGAGATCAGTCGGCCTGACTTGACCATACCCTCTGGGTCAAAGCTGTTTGTAGACTAGGGGTGGACACCTAATTGCAAACTAAGCCAATCAGATTCACTCTAACCAATCTAACCAAGATTTTGTTAATAGGACAATTTAAAATCTCTGATAGGTATTTAGGCTGGAAGCCTAAATGAAGACGTGATGTAATTAAAGGGTTGAGGCAGCAAAGTTGGCTCCAGGAGAAAAGTGGGAAGATACAGCAAAAAGAAAAAAGAGGGAAGAAGAAGTACAGAGAGAAGGACAGATAAAAACTGTCTCAGTGGCAGAGTAGCAGACAGAAAGAACAGTGGTCTTGATTTTGGCAAGCTGTCCAGCTCCAGGTTCCAGTCCCTTGTGAAACCTGGCCCCCTTTTTCTATCCTGAAATTCCATCAAATATGCCTGTGTCTGTTTAATCAGAATCCCCCCCAGCCCCCGCCCCTGGTTTTGCTAGCTTAAGTGAATTGTTTCTGGCAACTAACCACCAGTAACTAGACTAAGACAACCACCACCAATTGTGCTCATTATGGCGTGTTCTCACTCAGTGTTCCAAACAAAAGTACAGACCTGCTCCTTCTCCCACGACTCAACACATGAATTTCACCACCAGAAGCAGCATCTTGCCCAAGACTGAAACAAATGATTAAATTACATACCCTTTGCTGAATTTCTTGAATGGTGGCCTTATGACACTCCGACTTTTTACAACACAATGACGTCCAACTCTTACATTTGCCAGATCGCCTCGGATAATACAGTCATTCATCACAATGGTCTATAAAACAAAGCAGCACATTTTTAAATTTTATTTTAATTGGAGGATAATCACTTTATCATAATGTGTCGGTTTCTACTGTACAACAATGTGAATCAGCTGTAAGTATACATACATTCCTTCCCTCTTGAGCCTCCCTGCCATGCTCACAATCGTACCTTTCTAGGTCATCGTGGAGCACCGAGCTGAGCTCCCTGTGTTATAGAACAGTTTCCCGCTAGCCATTTATTTTACAGATCGTAGTGTATTGTATGTCGATGCTACTCTTCCAATTTATCTCACCCTCTCCTTCCCCCATGTCTACAAGTCTGTTCTCTACATCTGCATCTCTATTCCTACCCTGCAAATAGACTCATTAGTACCATTTTTCTAAAGTCCATATATATACGTTAATATATCTATTTGTTTTTCTCTTTCTGACTTACTTCACTCTGTATGACAGAATCTAGGTTCATCCATCTCACTACAACTGACTCAATTTTGCTCCTTTTTATAGCTGAGTAATATTCCTTTGTATAAGTATATACCACAACTTTTTTATCCATTCATCTGTTGATGGACATCCAGGTTGCTTCCATGTCCTGGCTATTGTAAACAGTGCTACAATGAAAACTGGGATACATGTGCCTTTTTGAACTATGGTTTTCTCAAGGTATATGCCCAAGTGGGATTGTTTGGTCATATGACAGTTTTATTCCTAGTTTTTAAAGGAACGTCCATGTTGTTCTCCATAGTGGCTGTATCATTTTATTTTCCCACCAACAGTGCAAGAGGGATTCCTTTTTCCCACATCCTTTCCAACATTTATTGTTTGTAGATTTTTGGATGATGGCCATTCTGACTGGTGTGAGGTGATACTTCAATGTTGTTTTGATCTGCAGTTCTCTAATAATGAATGGTTTGCTTGGAAATGAATAGAGATCATTCTGTCGTTTTTGAAACTGCCTCCAAGTACTGCATTTCAGACTCTTTTGTTGACTATGAGGGGGGTAATCCATTTCTTCTAAGGGATTCTTGCCCATAGTAGTAGATATAATGGTCATCTGAATTAAATTTGCCAATTCCTATTCATTTTAGTTCAGTGATTCCTAAAATGTCAGTGTTCACTCACCATCTCCCGCTTGACCAATTTACCTTGATTCATGGACCTAACATTCCAAGTTCCTATGCAATGTTTTCTTTACAGCATTGGACTTCACTTTCAGCACCAGGCCCATCCACATCTTAGCACTGTTTCCACTTTGGCCCAGCCCCTTCATTCTTTATAGAGCTGTTCCTCTGTTCTTCCCTAGAAGCACACTGGACATCTACCAACCTAGGGAGTTCATCTTCTGGTGTCATATCTTTTTGCCTTTTCATTGTGTTTACATTCAGCATCACAGTAATCCAAGTCTATGCTCCAATCACTAATGCCAAAGAAGCTGAAGTTGAACAGTTCTATGAAGATCTACAACATCTTCTAGAACTAACACCAAAAAAAGATGCCCTTTTCATTATAGAGGAGTGGAATGCAAAAGTAGAAAGCCAAGAGATACCTGGAGTAACAGGCAAGTTTGGCCTTGTAATACAAAATGAAGCAGGGCAACGGTTAACAGAGTTTTGCCAAGAGAATGCACTGCTCATAGCAAACACCCTCTTCCAACAATACAAGAAACGACTCTACACATGGACATCACAAGATGATGGTAAATACCAAAGTCAGACTGATTATATTCTTTGCAGCCGAAGATGGAGAAGCTCTGTACAGTCAGCAAAAACAAGACCTGGAGCTGACTGTGACTCGGATCATCAGCTCCTTACTACAAAATTCAGGCTCAAGTTGTGAAAACCACTAGGCCATTCAGGTCTAGTGGTTTGACCTTTATCAAATTCCTTATGATTATACAGTGGAGGTGATGAATAGATTCAGAGGATTAGATCTAGTAAACAGAGTGCCTGAAGAACTATGGATGGAGGGAGGTTTGTAACACTATACAGGAGGTGGTGACCAAAACCATCCCCAAGAAAAAGAAATGCAAGAAGGCAAAGTGGTTGTCTGAGGAGGTCTTACAAATAGCTGAGAAAAGAAGAGAGGCAAAAGGCAAAAGAGAAAAGGAAAAATATACCCAACTGAAGACAGAGTTCCAGAGAATAGCAAGGAGAGATGAGAAAGCTTTCTTAAGTGAACAGTGCAAAGAAATAGAGGAAAACAATAGAATGGAAAAGACTAGAGACCTCTGTAAGAAAACTGGAGATAACAATGGAACATTTCCTGGAAAGATGGGCACAATAAACAACAGAAATGGGAAAGACCTAACAAAAGCAGAAGAGATTAAGAACAAGGGGCAAGAATACACAGAAGAACTGTACAAAAAAGGCCTTAGTGACCTGGATAATCATGATAGTGTGGTCACTCACCTAGAGCCAAACATCCTGGAGTGTGAAGTCAGGTGGGCCTTAGGAAGCATTAACTACCAACAAAGCTAGTGGAGGTGATGGAATTCCAGTTGAGCTATTTAAAATTCTAAAAGATGATGCTGTTAAAGTACTGCACTCAATATGTTAGCAAATTTGGAAAACTCAGCAGTGGCCACAGGACTGGAAAAGGTCCGTTTTCATTCCAATCTCAAAGAAAGGCAATGCCAAAGAAAGTTCAAATTACCATACAATTGCATTCATTTTCACACGTCAGCAAGATTAGGTTCAAAATCCTTCAAGCTAGGCTTCAGCAGTATGCAAACTGAGAACTTCCAGATGTTCAAGCTGGATTTAGAAAACACAGGACCATCAGAGATTAAATTTTCAACATTCATGGCTCATAGAAAAAGCAAGGGAATTCCAAAGAGCATCTAATTCTGCTTTATTGACTACACTAAAGCCTCTATGTGGATCACAACAAACTCTGGAAAATTCTTCAAGAGATGGGAATATCAGACCACCTTACCTGCCTCCTGAGAAACCTGCATATAGGTCAAGAAGCAACAGTTGGATCTGGACATAGGACAACAGACTGGTCCCAAAGTAGGAAAGGAGTACGTAAAGGCTGTATACTGTCACCCTGCTTATTTAACTTATATGCAGAGTACATCATGCGAAATGCCAGGCTGGATTACTTACAAGCTGGAATCAAGATTGCTGGGAGTAATATTAACAACCTCAGATATGCACTTGATACCACTTTAATGGCAGAAAACGAAGAGAAACTAAAGCACCTCTTGATGAAGGTGAAAGAGGAGTGCAAAAGCTGGCTTAAAACACAACATTTAAAAAAAGAGGATCATAGCATCTGGTCCCATCACTTCATGGCAAATAGATGAGGGGAAAAGTGGCTTGGGCTCCAAAACTACTGTGGACAGTGAAACTAAAAGACACCTGCTCCTTGGAAGAAAATCTATGACAAACCTAGACAGTGTATTGAAAAGCAGAGACATTACTTTGCCGACAAGATCTGTATAGTCAAAGCTATGGTTTTTCTCGTAGTCATCTATGGACATGAGAGTTGGACCATAAAGAAGGCTGAGCACCAAAGAACTGATATTTTTCAACTGTGATGTTCCAGAAGACTCTTGAGATTCAATTGGACAGCAAGGAGATAAAATCAGTCAATCCTGAAGTAAATATATTCTGAGTATTTGTTGGAAGGACTGATACTGAAGCCCCAGTCCTCTGGCCACCTGATGTGAACAGCAGACTCATTAGAAAAGACCCTGATGCTGGGAAGGACTGACAGCAAGAGGAGAAGGTGGCGACAGAGGATGAGATGGCTGGATGGCATCACTGACTCAATGGACATGAGTTTGAGCAAATTGAGGGAGAGAGTGACGGACAAAGAAGCCTGGCATGTACAGTTCATGGGGTTGCAAAGAACTGGATACAACTTAGTGACTGAACAACAATAACAACAATAATAAGTGATGTTGAGCATCTTTCCTTCTGTTTGTTGGCCATCTGTGTGTCTTCTTTGCAGAAATGTCTGTTTAGGTCTTCCACCCCATTTTTTGATTGGGTTGTTTTTCTGATAGTGAGCTGCACGAGCTGGTTGTATATTTTGGAAATCAATCTTCTGTCAGTTGCTTTGGTTGCAACTATTTTCTCCCATTCTGAGGGTTGTCTTTTTATCTTGTTTATCGTTTCCTTTGCTGTGCAGAAGCTTTTAAGTGTAATTGCGTCTTATTGGCTTATTTTTGTTTTTATTTCCATTACTCTAGGAGGGGGGTCAAAGAGGAAACAAAGCATATTTTACATAGCCTAAAACATAACAAAAAACAGTAGGAAACAAGACACTGAGAGTTATGCTATACTCTACTGAATCACATGTTCTGTCAAAAGGGAAAGCTTTTTTAAGGTGAAGAGAATTGCTCTCATAATGTTGACTGTTTTTCCAAGATGTTCCCAGTACATCACAAGCTCTGCCCTTACAATTCCATGAATAGGAGTCAACGGATGGACAAACATTTGTTGAGAATACCTACAGCAGACCTGGTCTATGCACGTCCTCAGATGCACTCATTCCACCTGCCCTCCTGCCTTGGCTGGTTGCTCAGGGAGACTCACAGCTGCCCCCACCTTTGTCTAATCTCCTAATACTACTCATTGCCTCCAGCTTCACGTTCCCAGGGTGAATCCACTGACGTTCTTTTTTCCTTTCCCAATTTCTGGACTCCGATTAAATGCTTCACTTCAGGATGTGATACATGGCTTCCCTAGACATTGCCAGGAGGGGCTGAATAACATAATTAATTATGGGGGGATTATTAATTTCCCCCAGAAATTGGAGGGAATTAATGCTCCATACTTGGTAAAGAGTAGGCACTCTTGAAGTGTCTGTTGAATAAATGAGGTTAAAAAGTGCATGAGGGGCTTCCTGGTGGTCCAGTGGTTAAGAATCCACCTTGAAATACAAAGGACACCGGTTCATTCTCTGGTCCAGAAAGATCCCACATGCTGCAGAGCAACTAAGCCCATGTGACACAACTACTGAGCCAGCAGCACTCTAGAGTCCACAAGCCACAACCACTGAGCCCACATGCCTAGAGCCTGTGCTCTGCAACTAGAGAAGCCACTGAAATGAGAAGCCCGCGTACCACAACTAGAAAGTAGTCCCCACTCGTTACAACTAGAGAAAGCCCACGTCAGCAGAGAAGACTCACCACAACCAAAAAATAAAATGAATAAGTAAAATATATTAAAAAAGTGCATGTGGCTGGGGTTGCAGCTGAGAAAGTAAGAAGGACCAGATCATGAGGAGTTATATACGCTGATTATAGATGTTTAGACTTCTTTTCCATAGAGGATATAAGGAATCAATGAAAGATTTTAAATGAAGGATTAGCACAATGGAATCTTCATTAGAAATATTACTCTGGAAGCAGAGCCAACTCATTGGAAAAGACCCTGATGCTGGGAAAGATTGAAGGCAAAAGGAGAAGAGGGCGGGCGAGGATGAGATGGTTGGATGGCAGCACCGATTCAATGTACATAAACTTGGATGAACTTTGGGAGATGGTTAGGGATAGGGAGGCCTGGCGTGCTGCAGGCCATGGGGTCACAGGGTTGGACATGACTTAGCAACTGAACAACAACAACAAAATTATACTTGCAATTTGTTTTAAAATATTCCACTCCGAAACTGGTTTGAATTTGGCAGGTGTGTGTAGAGATGAAGGAAGAATGCCAGAATACTGCTAACTGTAGAAGCTGGTGAATAAATACACAGGGACTCATTCTGTGTTTTTTCTACTGTCCTAATGTTCCAAATAATACTGCTCATCTATACAAAGTAATGAAGGAGTTCCTTGGTGGACTAGTAGTTGGGATTCCAGGTTTTCATTGCCGTGGCAATGAAAACAAGCCATATGGCACAGCAAAAAAAAAGTTTAAAAAATAATGAACTATTGGGTTGGCCAGTAAGTTCATTTGGGTTTCCCCATAGGACGTAACAGAAAAACCCAAATGAACTTGTTGGCCAACCCAATACTAATCCATGAATATATCCAATGACATGGATAAATCTCAGAAACATTATGCTGAGTGAAAGAAGCCTGACTCTCAAAGTAGTATATGATTACAATTATAGGAAACTCTAGAAAATGCAAAACTAATCTATATTAGTTTTACACAGGTTACCCAGGTGGCTTGACTGCAGAGAGGCAGAAAAACTAGACTGATGGGAATATTTTATATCGTGGCTGTGGTACTAGTTGCAGAGAAGTCCACATCAGCCAAAACTCATCCAACTGCATATTTAAAATGGGTATATTTTATTGTACATAATATACCTAAATAAAAATTATTTTTAAATATTCCATTATAAAATATTTAAAAGGAACAAAAAGAGATTCTATATGACTTGGTCATTGTTTAGATGTTGGGCAAGAAAAAGAGAATCTAGGACGAGGTGAGCAATTCTGGGGATTTGATGATAAATTCAATTTTGAAATGTGGAGTTTGAGGGTCCTGTGGGATGACCAACAGGCAGCTGTGAATAAAGGTCTGGGGCCCAAGATAGAAGGTCAGGGTAGAGAGGCAGATGGTATATTCACCTCAAATATATGTGAATTTAGATAAATCACTGGCCAGACACCAGGCTCTGAGAAGATACTAAAAAAGAAGTGCACTCCCACCTGAAGAGCTAACCCATCTGACCTGCATATGTTCCGCCTATAAAACCCCTACCGGTAAAAAGAAACTTTCACATCTGCTGCTGATTGTAAAGTATTACAGTTCCTCTTGGTTTTTGTTTCTTTTTGGCCGAGCCTCACAGCTTGTGGGATATTAGTTCCCTGACCAGGTACTGAACCCTGGCCCCAGCAGTGAAAACAATGAGTCCTAACCACTGGTCCCCTCTTCATGGATCACTGCCTTGTCATGGTGAAGGGGCTTCTGTAACTCAATGAAGCTATGAGCCGTGCCATGTAGGGCCACCCAAGACAGAAGGGTCATAGAGGAGAGTTCTGACAAAATGTGATCCATCGGAGGGAATGGCAAACCATTCCAGTATACTTGCCGTTTATACCTCATGAACTGTCTAAAAAGACAAAAAGATGTAACATTCAAAGATGAGTCCCCCACATTGAAGGTGTCCAATTTGCTACTGGGGAAGAGTGGAAGACAACTACCAGAAATAATGAAGCCGCTGGGCCAAAGAGGAAACAATGCTCAGTTGTGGATGTGTCCGGTGATGAAAGCAATCCAATGCTGCAAAGAACAATACTGCATAGGAACCTGGAACATTAGGCCTATGAATCAAGGGAAATTGGACATGGTCAGGCAGGAGATGATGAGAATAAACATCGACATCTTAGGAATCAGTGAACTAAAATGGACTGGAAAGGGCGAATTTAATTCAGATAACCATTATATCTACTACTGTGGACAAGAATCCCTTAGAAAAAATGGAGTAGCCTTCATAATCAACAGAAGAGTCCAAAATGCAATACTTGGGTGCAACCTCAAAAATGACAGAATGATCTTGGTTCATTTCCAAGGCAAGTCATTCAACATCACAGTAATTCAAATCTATGCCCCTACCACCAATGCCAAAGAAACTTAAAAGTTAATCAGTTCTATGAAGACCTCCTAGAACTAACATAAAAAAAAAAAAAGATGTTCTATTCATCAATGGGAATTGGGATGCAAAAGTAGGAAGTCAAGAGATGCCCAGAGTAACAGGCAGGTTTGGTCTTGGAGAACAGAATGAAGCAGGGCAAAGGCTAATGAATTCTGCTAAGAGAACACACTGGTTATAGGAAGCAACCTTATCCAACAATACAAGAGATGACTTTACACATGGATATCATCAAATGGTCAATACCAAAATCAAACTGATTACGTTTTTTTGTAGCCAAAGATGGAGAAGCTATATAAAGTCAGCAAAAACAAGACCTAGAGCTGACTGTGGCTCAGATCATCAGCTTCTCACAGCAAAATTCAGGCTTAAACTAAAGAGAGAGGGGAAAACCACTAGGCCAGCCAATTATGACTTAAATCAAATCCCCTAGGAATATGCAGTGAAGGGGACAAACAGATTCAAGGGATTAGATCTAGGAAACAGTGTGCCTGAAGGACTATGGACAGAAGTCTGCAATATTGTACAGGAGGCAGCGAACAAAACCATCCCAAAGGAAAAAAAAGCAAGAAGGCAAAGAGGTTATCTGAGGAGGCTTTACAAATAGCTGAAGAAAGAAGTGAAAAGCAAGGGAGAAAGGGAAAGGCACATCCAATTAAACACAGAGTTCCAAAGAATAACAAGGAGAGACAAGAAGGCCTTCTTCAATGAACAGTGCATAAAAATAAGAGGAAAACAACTGAAAGGGAAAGACTAGCAATCTCCTCAGGAAAATCAGAAATATCAAGGGACTATTTTGCCCAAAGACGGACACAATAAAGGACAGAAATGGTAGAGACCTAGTAGATGCTGAAGAGATCAAGAACAGATGGAAAGAATACATGGAACAACTGTACAAAAAAGATCTTAATGAACCTGATAACTATGATGATGTGCTCAGTCACCCAGAGCCAGACATTCTAGAGAGTGAAGTCAAGCGGGCTTTAGGAAGCACTGCAGTTAATAAAGCTGTGGATGCGATGGAATTCCAGTAGAGCTATTCAAAACCCTAAAGGATGATGATATCAAAGTGTCGAACTCAGTTCAGTTCAGTCGCTCAGTCGTGTCCGACTCTGCAACCCCATAAACTGCAGTACGCCAGGCCTCCCTGTCCATCACCAACTCCCAGAGTCCACCCAAACCCATGTCCATCAAGTTGGTGATGCCATCCAATCATCTCATCCTCTGTCGTCCCCTTCTCCTCCTGCCCTCAATCTTTCCCAGTATCAGGGTCTTTTCAAATGAGTCAGCTCTTCACATCAGATGGCCAAAGTATTGGAGTTTCAGCTTCAGCATCAGTCCTTCCAATGAATACCCAGGACTGATCTCCTTTAGGATGGACTGGTTGGATCTCCTTGCAGTCCAAGGGACTCTCAAGAGTCCTCTCCAACACCACAGTTCAAAAGCATCAATTCTTTGGCACTCAGCTTTCTTTATAGTTCAACTCTCACACCCATACACGACCACTGGAAAAACCATAGCCTTGACTAGATGGACCTTTGTTAACAAAGTAATGTCTCTGCTTTACAATATGCCACCTAGGTTGGTCATAACTTTCCTTCCAAGTGCTGCACTCAATATGTCAGCAAATCTGGAAGACCCAGCAATGGCTACAGGACTGGAAAAGGTCAATCCTCATTCCAATTCCCAAAAAGGGCAGTACTAAAGAATGTTCTAACCATCGGACAACTGCACTCATCTCCTGCAACCTCCCTGGTGGCTCAGAGGGTAAAGCATCTGCCTACAACGTGGGAGACCCGGGTTCAATCCCTGGGTCAGGAAGATCTCCTGGAGAAAGAAATGGCAACCCACTCCAGTATCTTGCCTAGAAAATCCAGTGGACGGAGGAGTCTGGTAGGTTATAGTCCATGGGGTCGCAAAGAATCGGACATGACTGAGCAACTTCACTTTCACTTTCCCACAATAGTAAGGTCATACTTAAAACTGTGCCTGCCAGGCTTCAGCATCATGTGAACCAAGAACTTCCAGATGTTCAAACTGAGTTTAGAAAAGGCAGAGGAACCAGAGATCAAATTGCCAACACTCATTGGATCATTGAGAAAGCAAGGGAATTCCAGAGAAAACATCTACCTCTGTTTCATCAACTATGCTAAAGCCTTTAACTGTGCAGATCATAACAAACTGTGGAAAGCATGGGAATACCAGACCATCTTATCAGTCTCATGAAAAACCTGTATGCAGGTCAAGAAGCAACAATTAGAACCCAATAAGGAACAAGTGACTCGTTCAGGACTGAGAAATGAGTACGACAGGGCTGTCTGCTGTCACCCTGTTTCTTTAACCTATACGCTGAACACACCATGAGAAATGCTGGGTTGGATGAATAACAAGCTAGAAATAAGACTGCTGAGAGAAATATCAACAACCTCAGACATGTGGATGACACCACTCAATGGCAGAAAGTGAAGAGGCTAAAGAGCCTCTTGATGAGCGTGAAGGAGAAAAGTGAAAGAGCTGGCTTAAAGCTAAATATTAAAAAAAAACTAAGATCATGGCATCTGGCCCCATTACTGTCTGACAAATAGAAGGTGAAAGTAGTGACAGATTTCCTCTTCTTGGGCTCCAAAATCACTGAGGATGGTGACTGAAATCAGATGACCGCTTCTCAGCAGGAAAGCTATGACAAACCTAGACAGTGTGTTGAGAAGCAAAGGCATTACTCTGCCAACAAAGGTCCGTACAGTCAAGGCTATGGTCTTTTGCAGTGGTCACATATGGATGTGAGAGCTGGCCCGTAAAGAAGGCAGAGCACCAAAGAATTGATGCCTTTGAACTGTGGTGCTGGAGAAGACTCCTGAGAGTCCCCTGGATAGCAAGGAGATCAAACCAGTCAATCTTAAGGGTATTCAACCCTAAATACTCATGAGAAGGACTGAGGCCGAAGCTAAAGCTCCAGTATTTTTGCCACCTGATGTGAACGCTGACTCACTGGAAAAGTCCCTGATGCTGGGAAAGATTGAGGGCAGGAGAAGAAGGTGCCAGAGGATGAGATGGCTGGATGGCATCACTGATGCAATGGTCATGAACTTGGGCAAACTTCAGGAGACGGTGATGGACAGGGGGATCTGGAGTGCTACAGTCCAGGGGTCGCAAAGAGTCAGACACAATGGGGCGACTGAACAACAACCACCACCACCACTCGTCTGCTAGGAATTCCTCTCTTGGTTTTAAAAGCTATCTTCTTTTAAAAAAAATAAAAAAGCTATCTTCTTCAATGTCTATTTCTAGTACATAATTCTCTCATCTAAGATTTTTAATTTACTTCAATCATTGTTTTCTGCTTGTGTTTCCATCTACAATCAGAGAAAACGACTTCTTTTTCTTTTAGAAGAAAACAGAATATCAAGAGTTCTGAGTATCTGGTAATGGCTGTTATTGTTTCACTGCATTTTAAATAAAGACAACAATCTTAATTTGGAAATAAAGAAAATTCATATAAGACCCTCAGTCAGACTAAATTATGTTTGCAATGAAGAAGCAAACACAAAAAAACATAAGAAGGAAATGATATCACAGATGGTCAAAGAGATTAAGCAAGAGGAATTCAAATTCTGGTTCCTATCTCAGAAGAATGGAGCTAAAGAGAAGTCAGATGAAAAATAGGGGCAACAGCATGTTAACATGAAAGGAAGTGTTTTAAAAGACCTTAAAGGGAGGAAAACAGTGCTAAAGCAGAGTTCACTGAACTCAACAAGGACAAGGCAGAGGTGGCAAGTTGGAGATCTAAGGGTTGCACCTAGAAACCATTTTATTTAGCCCTTCAGTCATTTTTATCATTTAAGTTAGAGGCTATTTAAATAGTAGGGTATTTTACATTTAAAAAAAAATCCAGACTTCCAGTTTGGGACAGTTAGAAGCTCTGGAAGTATATGTCTGCATTCCCATGTGGCAACAACAATCCACTTGAGCTTAGCTAGGTCCTGTATTCTCCAATTCATCAGGCCCCATCACTCTCTCTGGTTTATACTAGTCCTCTTTACTCATATAAACCCTGTTTCTCCCTGCAGGCACTGTGACACCTGATATAAGGGCTTAGGAAAACAGAAAGTTCTGAAAGGGACAGGGGCTGAGGAAAAAACAAAACAAAACAGATTGTTCACAATAACAAAAAGCTGGAAACAAAATAACTATCCACCGATAGAAAAGGGGATAAATGGAATTGTACACAACAGTGAAAATGCATAAATCCCAATGAATCTTAGAAACAGGAGTTGAGAACAATGTTACTTAGTAAGTGTAATGTATGTCTCCTATTGTCATCATTATAATAATTGAGTGTAATAATAGAAAGTCACAGAAAACCAAGTAAAGCTGAACAAAATATATTATTTAGAAATACCTTTGTATATGGTGGGGCTTCCCAGGTGGTGCTAGTAGTAAAAGAACCCAGCTGCCAATGCAGGAGACATAAGAGATGCAGGTTTGATCCCTGGGTCAGGAAGATCCCGTGGAGGGATCACTCCAGTATTCTTGCCTGGAGAATCCCACGGACAGAGGCGCCAGGTGCGCTACAGTCCATAGTGTCACAAAGAGTTGGACACAACTAAAGTGACTTAGCACGCATGCATGCATGTATAAGGTAAAAAAAAAAAGTTTTTGAAAAATAAAGAATTTATAAGACAAAAAATTCAGAATAGCGGTATTCTTGAAAGGAGGAAAGAAATAAGAGAGAAACTTCAGGTTGTACTGTATTATTATGCATTGATTATGTTCCAGTTATTCAGCTGAGTGGTGGGTTCATGGTGTTGATGCAATTTTTATGCTTCGTAACATATGTATCGCACATTAGCCTCCTGTGTGCACCAAATATTGCCAAATGAAACACTTTTCAAAAAAGAAATAGAAGATCCCAGATAACCAAAACAATCCTGAAAGGAAGACTCATCTTTCCTGATTATAAAATTTTCTACAAGGCTCCAGTAATGATTACGTACAGATGATTTCCTATAAGGATGACTAGGCCATTCAAAGGGGAAAGAACAATCTCTTCAACAAATGGTGCTGGGACAAGTAAATTTCCTCACACCAAGACTTAATTAAATAGGATCCTAACTTCACATTATATGCAAAAATTAACTTAATTAAGTTTAATTCAAACAAAAAATTAGCTTAAAATGAATCGACGACTATTTCAATAAAAGTGTTAAAATCACAAACTCTTAGAAAAAAACCACAGGAGTAAATCTTCACGATCTTGGGTTTGGTAAGGATTTTTAGATATATGACATCAAAAACTTAAGCAACAAAAGAAAAAATAGGTAACTGGACTTCATCAAAATTAAAAACTCTTGTGCATCAAAGAACATTATCAAGAAAGTAAAGACAATCTACAGAATGGTAGAAAATATTTGCAATCATAAATCTGACAAAGATTTATTATGGAGAACATATAAAGAAATACAACTCAACAACAAAAAGGCAACACGGTTTTAAAATGGTCAAAGGACTGAACAGACTTTTGCCCTCAGACGTGCAAATGGCCAATCAGATGAAAGACGCACATCATCATTAGACATTAGGGAAACGCAAACCACACTACTGTATACAAAAGATAACTAATAAGAACCTGCTATATAGCACAGGGAACTCTATTCAGTGCTCTGTAATGACCTATACAGGAATGGAGTCTAGAAGAAAATGGATATATGTATACGTAGGCTGATTCACTTTGATGTACAGCATAAATTAATACATTGTAAATCAATGATACTCCAATAAAAAATGAATTTAAAAAAAACACAATGAAATACCTTTCATACTCACATTCAAGAAAAAGAGAAAATAACATGTTTGTGAGGATGTGGAGAAATTGGTACTCTCTTGCATTGCCATGGGACTGTAATATGGTGCAACTTGACAGTTCTTCAGAAAGCTAAAAAATGGAACTACCATATGACCCAGCCACCTCACCTCTAAGTATATACAAAAATAATTGAAAACAGCAACTCAAATAGATCTTTGCATGCCAATGTTCACGGCAGCATTACTCAAAAAAGCAGAATGGGAGAAACAATCCAAACGTTTATCAACAGATGAAAAGATAAAATGTACAGAGACACAATGGAATATTATTCAGTCATCAAAGGAATAAAATTCTTATACATGTTAAAACATGGATGCATCTTTAAAATATAGTACTAAGTGCAATAAGCCAGCCCAAAGAATGACAAGTATTATATAATTCCGCTTAAATGACATATCTAGATAGGCACATTCATAGAGACAGAAAGTGGGTTGAGGTTACCAGGGCCTGGGAGAAGGGACCAGGAGCTGTTCCTTACAGAGTTTTTCTTTGGGTGATGAAAAAATTCTAGAAATAGATGTAGTGGTGATGACTGCACAACACTGTGACTAATTAATGTCAATGAACTGTATACTTGAACTCCACATACTTGCTGATGAGTCAGAGGGAGTTGACTCAAGTTTCTAATTTGGTGCAGAAACAGTGCCTCTATAATTATTAATTATATTTAACTACCAATCTATATTTCCATTAGATCTCGTGGTATAGAGACAGTAATAGAGACAGTAACTGTGTCTCTACTGAAAATACCTGTGATCTTTTGACTACAGTGACATTATTTTACCTCTAGAAGTTAGAGATTTAATATTTCAAGGAAAATTGAGTGTTCCTAACAGCAGGGAGAAACTATGGCCTTCAGTTTGTGTCAAGATCAACTATACCTTGATATTTTTTCTGGTTCTTAAGTGTTCTAAGCCTTTCACATTCCATTTTTCAAACGGATTTCATATTTCAGTTATCTTTCCTAATTCTCACATTAAGAGTTTTGATTAATAATGAACCATTAATTAGTAAATGGATAATTATATCAGTATCACTTTAGTTTTTACACTAAAATTTATGTTTTGTGTCCTGTAACGTAGAACACACAATACTATATAATAATTTCAGTTCTGGGTGCCATTGTATTTTGTTCCTGGAATAACAGGAAAAAGGCTTTCTGCTGCCTCCCTTTACTGAATCATTTTTTGTATCCAATAAATCCAATTTGGAGAATTCCTTTTAAAACAGAATTTTAGAATGTACATCAATAAATAGGAGACATGGCAACATTTCATCTGCCTTGCTGATTTGATAATGAGTGGAAAGAAAACAAAAATGTGCATCTTGGAGCTGACTCTGTCCCTTACCTTGCCATTAAGAACAATGTTCTGACTTCCACACAATACAGACTGGCGACTAACTTTGTTCCCAGATGCCTGAAAGAAAACAGAGGTGAGCAAAATCAGTGGATTCTAGGCTACAAATTTCCACCAAGAAAGCTCGTATTGCAGAGAACAGGACTTGAGATGGGTGAGGTCTGCAATGGAATGAGTCCAGAATATCAAAAATGCAAGGATGAATCAGGAAACTAGGAATTCAAGGAACAGACCCAGAAGTTGTATGTGGTACATACATAGGCTAGCAGCAGCAGACGTGAATTGAGTCTCATTTCTATACTTCAGTTTTACAGACCTAAAACCGGGATAATGACTTTACCAATATCAGAGTTGTGAGAATTCAATGAAAAAATAAGAGTAATGCCAATTGAGCACTAAACCCGTTTCGAGCAATTTACATCCATCAGGTATTGACTATTTAAAAAAACGAATAACAGTCCTCAACACATAGTAATAAATCACCACACATTAGTTTAACAAAAAAACAAAAAAAAAAAATTTTTTTTTTTACAAGGCCTGAAGCCCAGAACTGTAATCAATATCAGAATGAATGAGACTTGTCCTGTTTTCTGGAAGGCATTTTATCTCTACGAGGAAATCAGGAATAGATTAAAAAAAAAAAAAAAAGGCCTAAAGTGGCCATGCAAGGAATAAATAACAAAACCAGGCTATACATGAACTCTCAGGTAATCTCGGACTAGCCGAAAGGACCAGGGGTGGGGCAGAGACAGGACGGAGGCCTCAGAGAACGCAGGCTTGGAGAGGGGAGGGCAGATGTCTGGACACGCGCACCGTTTCGATGTACTCGGACTTGTTGTAGAGCAGCTCGCCCAACTCCATGACCACCAACTCCTAGGCGCGGCTCTGGCTCCTGTCAAAGTCCGTCCGCCGGTATTTCTGACTGGAACTCAGGCAACTTCCGGGGGCTCCACCACTTCCGCTCTGGGCGGCCGGGGCTATCATCCATAGTTCGGTTCTCTGCTAGGCGGCCTCACTCCATTGCTCTGCCGTCTCCGGCTGCGCGTGCGCAGGCCGAGCGGCGGCTGTGATTGGCCAGGTTTGTTGGCGCGCCCGTCCAGCGTGGGCTATCTGGCCCTGTGTTGTGGTGCTCCCGGGCTCTACAAACCTTCCCCGGGGTGGCTTGGGGCCCAGGGCCAGCCGGGCTGTTTTTGTCCGCAGGCCTGGGGCCAGCGACGAGTGCTCTTTTTGTTGGCCGCCGGTCAGATGGAAGAGCCTCCTGGGAAGACCCTCAGCTGTGAAGAGAAGGAAAAGGTGCCCGGGATGCGGGAAGGATTGACTCAGATTTTGACCCCCTATCCCAGGATTTTAGGCTTGTCTTTGCTTCCTTCGACCGTCCAAGGGTGGCAGTGACCTCTAACCTACGCTTTTCTCTGGATTGAGGGGGCACAGGAAGTGAAAGTGTGGGAGAGCGCCGTGCTCCCTTGGTGGCGTTTAAAGAACAATTTTTCGTTACAGCAGAAATGAAAAAGTACAAAATGTAAAACTGTAGATAAAGCTAAGGTCCCCTTTGACATCTTCCCCACCCCACCCTGCACACTCTCAGTTTTGGCTTCTCCCACCCCGCCCCGTTTAGTAAATCTCTCAACCATCTGGACTTCAGATATTTTTGTGTGCCTGTGTGTGCCTGTTGGGCGGGTGGTGGAGGTGTGGAGGGGCGTGTTTGTATTCTCTAATCACCAAAGAGTAATTATGTATTTTGGGGGAAGGTGAATGTTCATAAATGGTATGATCTAGATGGTTCTGCAACTTCCGTTTTGCTTCTCCGTGTTTAAAATCCACGTTAGTCCTTGTTTGCTCCTGCTTCTGCTCAGCCGCTTCTGTCGTGTCCGACTCTTTGCCATCCCCTGGACTGTAGCCCTCCAGTCTCCTCTGTCCATGGAAATTTGCTGGCAATAATACTGGAGTAGGTTGCCATGCCCTCCTCCAGGAGAGATCTTCCCAACCGAGGGATGGAACCCACGTCATGTTTACTTACCTTTTTAAAAATTATTTCTTAAATTCTGTATGCTGCTGCTGCTAAGTCCCTTCAGTCGTGTCCGACTCTGTGTGACCCCATAGACTGCAGCCTACCAGGCTCCCCCGTCCCTGGGATTCTCCAGGCAAGAACACTGTAGTGGAGTGCCATTGCCTTCTCCAATATTCTGTATGGTATCCTACAAATGGAAGTGGCATCTTTTCTTTACATGTTTTCTGCTTAGAGCTTTGCAGGTTTTGTTTCTATGACAGTGCTGCTCTGACTCTCACCTTGTGCTTGTGCCAGCAGACGTTGTTGTGGTTTTTAAAAAATATTTATTTATTTGGCTGCCCCCCCTCTTAGTTGTGGCACATGGGATCTTCTATCTTCCTTGGGGCATGTGGGATCTAGTTACCTGACTGGGGATGGAACCCAGCCTACTGCATCGGGATGGCAAAGTCTTTGCCTCTGAGCCATCAGGGAACTGACAGATATTGTTAACTTGAATGTATCTTGCACTGGGTCTTCCAAGCATGGTGCTAAAACTCTTCATTCACCATAACTCATCAGTCCTCTCATCCCAGCTTGCCTTGCAGTGGTGGTGGAAAAGTTCATTTACAAATCAACAAGGTAATTCTCAGATGTTGATAAGGGTGGTGATAAGTACGAAGCTGTGAGAAGAGGTTACAAGCACAGACCCTAGAGCCAGACTGCATAGTTTGAGTTGTGCTGGTTTTAAATTGTGTGATCTTGGACAAATTGCCTTCCCTCTGATCTTTCCAAAGCTAGCTCTTTCTTCCAGCAGGTCGGAGCTCATATGGTTTTCCTCAGAAATGCTTCCCTGGCAACTGTCTCTAAGTATTCCATTCTCCTGTATCCCAGACATCCTCCTATCCCTCTGTTTGTCTAGGTATTGATTACCACATGAAATCATCGTATCTGTTTGTTTTCTTACTTACTATCTGTATCCCTCACTGTATGTAAGCTGCCCACGAGCAGTGGCCTTGACCCCTCTGCAGATATAGCACCTGGAACTATAACCGACATAGTGGGCAGCAGTTATTGTTTTTGGTGCTGGAGATACCTGGGTCAATAACTGACTCATAAGTAGAATGACTCTCTGAGGATCATAGCCCCTGCTACCTTCAAGGATCTCACAGTGAGGTAAGAGGAAACAGAGAAGTGAACAGACAGTGTGTATAGTAAGTACTGTGATAAAGCAAACAGAGAGGAGAGGTGGAATCCTAACTTGGATTTGGAGAAGGACTTAGAAGTTTCCCTCAGGGAAATAAAAATCTAAGCCGAGGCTTGAGGAATCAGTAGGAATTAGCAAAGTAAGTTGGGGAGAGTTGCTCCAGGTGATAGGAACAAGTTTTGCAGAGATGTGTTAGAGAACTTGATGTTTTGTGAGAACTGGAAGTAGAGTGAGGCAGTACCGCTTCCTCCCCACCTCAGGCTGAGGGACCTGCTGACCACTGCTCGCTGGTATCCAATAGGCCCTGCATCCCTTCTCTCTAATGCCTTCTTTCCACCTGCTCAGTTTTGTTTGCTGTTTTTCCTCTTCCAGTTGAAAGAAAAATTAGCATTCCTGAAAAGGGAATACACCAAGACATTGGCCCGCCTTCAAGTAAGTAAATCACGTTCTCTCAAGTTGCTGTTAATGCCACAAAGTATATAAAGACAGCTCTTTATTTAAGCTGTTAACAAAAGTTTATTTCTTTTTCATAAAGTTGTTTTTTGAGTTGCTTTTGTTTTCTCTAGCGTGCCCAAAGAGCCGAGAAGTTTAAAAATTCTCTTAGGAGAACAGTGGAAGAACAAGATTCCTCACTCCAGCAGGAAGTTTCAACCCAGCTAACCCACACAGGTAAGGCTAGCCATTCTCTTACGCTTTCTTCATTACTCATTTCCCATGTAAATTTGCCTGTGATTCTCTTTTTAAATATATTTATTTATTTGGCTGCGTCTTAGTTGTGGCACACGGGATTTTCGTTGGGCCACATGGACTTAGTTGTCTCCTGTCGTGGGGGAATCTTAGTTCCCCGACCAAGGAGCGAACCCCCATCCTCTGCCTTAGAAGGCAGATTCTTAACCACTGGACCACCAAGGAAATCTCCTAGCTGTGGTTCTTTTTGTCACAGTCAGAAGATAAGGAGTAACAGTAGACTCTTTAAAGTCTACAGTTCATTGCTTCTTTGTATAATCGTCATCAAGATTATATAACCATCATCACTGTCTTAATTTCAGAACATTTTTACCACCTGAAAAAGAAACCCTGTACCCATCCTACCCTTAACCCCTGGACAACTACTAATCTGCTTTTGGTTTCTGTGGATTTTCCTGTTCTGGACATTTCATATAGATGGAACCATACAATACGTGGCCTTTTGTGACTCTCTTCTTTCACTTGGCATAATGTTTTCAATCTTTATTCATCCATCTATATGTTCATCTAAGCGTGCATCAGTACTTCCTTCCTTTTTGCAGTTGAATAATGTTTCATTCCCCTTCATGGATCACAGCCTTGTCGTGGTGAAGGGCCTTGCGTAACTCAGTGAAGCTATGAGCCATAATATAATATGATATGATATAGTTTGTATATCTATTCATCAGTTAATGGACACTTGGGTTGTTTCTACTTTTTGGCTATTATAAATTTTGGCTTTTATGCTGCTGTGAAGATTCATGTACAAGTTGTTTGGGGGACATATATTTTCAGTTCTCTCTATATGTACCTAGGAGTGAAATTTCTGGGTTATATGATAATTCTGTGTTTAATATTGAGCAACTACCAATCTGTTTTCTACAGTGACTGTACCATTTTTCTTTCCTACCACAACGCACAAGAGTTTCAGTCTCTCCACATCCTTGTTAATACTTGTGAATTATAACCATTCTGATAGATAGAAGTAGTATCTAACTGTGGTTTTGACTTGCATTTCCTAGTGACTACTGATATTGAATATCTTTTTGTGTGCTTGTATATCTTCTTTGGAGAAATATCTATTTTTGTTAGGTTATTTGTCTTTTTATTGAGTTTTAAGTGTTCTTCATATATTCTAGCTATTGGACCCTTATCAGATACATGATTTGTAAATATTTTCTCTCATTCTGTGAGCAAGAAACTATACTTTATTTGGATTGCTTATTTAGTTGCTCTTTTTCTCTATTTTAACTTTTAGAAACTATATTTATTGCTTAAATATGGAAAGATGGTTTTTTTTTTAGTTAAGTGTTTATATGTGCACAAAGATGAAAGTCTGGGTAGAAATACTTTAATAAAAAACAATGGTCATTTCTCATGTTAAAAGTCAGCTAATTTATAATCATAAAATCGGAAGCTAATGAAATAGAAAAGTGGTATGAAAATTACTTGAGCCCAAAAAGGGACATGAAGTAATCAGGTGAGATATGGGATATGTTGGTCAAAGGGTCAAGAGTTACAGTTATGCAGAATGAATAAGTCCTAGAGAGCTAATGTACGGCGTGGTGACAGTAGTTAATAATACTATATTATATACTTGAAATTTGCTGAGAGAGCCGACTTTAAGTCTTCTCATCACACACAAAAAAATCATAGCTGTGTGAAGTGATGGATATGCTAGTTAGCTTGATTGTGCCAGCATTTCACAATGTATACATGTATCAAAACATCACTTTAACTATGTGCAATTTTTATCTGTCAGTTGTAGTTCAGTAAAGTTTTAAAGAAGAAAAAACTAAGAAAAGATGATTGCAATAAAGAATAATCTTTTTTTAATATTTATAATTTATGTGGCTGCAATGGGTCTTAGTTGTAGCATGTGGGATCTTTAGTGGCAGTGGTGGGATCTAGTTTGCTGACCAGGGATGAACCTGGGCCCCCTACATTGGGAGCACAGACTCTTAGCCACTGGACCACCAGAGAAGTCCCAAGAATAGATAATTGTTTAGTTTGAAAATAATTTTTCCAGCACAATTCCATTTTTGTTATATTCATTTCATATTACTATAGTTTGTAAGATTATTAAAAACTTACTTTGATCTGCCTAAATGATATACCATTGACTCTCTTTTAAATAAATGTTTGGTAATATTTGTATGTGACATTTAAAAGTAAATATGGAATAGTTTTTGTTTTATTTTTAAAATATTAACTATATAATTTTTCTTCTTCAGAACCTAAAAATACAGCATCTCCTCATGACACGTTGCAGATCAGTACCCATGTCGATGAAGAAACTGGAGAAAAGACAGCCAGCTCACTTGACATTGAGCCTGTGTCGTTTAGCTCTGGACGCGTCTCAGTGGAAGGATCACGCGCACAAGGATCAGATGATAATCAGCAACATTTCCCTTTCAGGGTCAGTCGCCCTGATGCTAAGAAAAGGCAGAGAAAGCTGCTGGGGAGAAGAAAGAAAGAGGAGAGAACATACATTTCACAGGAGAGAGAACCTCTCTCTGATACTGATGCACTCATACTCTCTGGAAAAAGACTAAAGAAACAGGAAAAAATCAATAGAGAAAATCTTAGAACACCTGTAACCGAACTAAGAACTTACCCCCTTTCAAGTCCTGAGTGTGCCATTCCAAATTCTCCAGCATCAGTTACAGAAACTAATGTAGGGAGTGTATTAATTCTACCAAGCACCAAACCACAGAGCGATGTTGATGCCTTCCTTAGAGGAAATGATTTCCCCAGGGCAACTACTCTTCCTCTGCCTACGCCATCAGACAGTAGTAGCGGTCAGCTCCTCGAACGCAAGCGTCCTCAAAGTAACTGCGAACTTAATACCCACAGCTTAAGAAACATTAGCTCTGCTTCACCTGTAAACTTAGAGGTACAGAAGAAAAAAATGACTGTCTCTACAGATAACCCAGAGGTAAACAGAGCTGGAAGTACAAGTGGCCAGGCAGCTAGACGTCCTAACTTAGAGGCAGATAATTCGTGTTTTATAAATGAGCTCAGTTGTGATAACTTAGTGGAAAATGAAAACCAAAACTTAAAAGAACAAAATCACACAGAGATGTCTCTTAAATCTCCCAATGATGCTCTCGGTGGTAGAAATGAAAGTCTTCTAGAAAAAGAAGTTTTAAGTCAGTCTAAGAATCTTAGCCTGGGAGTAATTTCTCCTGTTTCTACAGAAGATCAAATACATTCTTGCACAATGCTTGAAGGCCTTCTCTTTCCTGCAGAATATTACGTTAGGACAACACGGCATATGTCAAGCTGCCAGAGGAAAGTAGCACTGGAGGCTGTAATTCAGAGTCATTTAGGTGTCAGGAAAAAAGGCTTTCAAAATAAGAGTACAAAATCTGCTAAAAAAGTTAACCTTTGCAACGAAAAAACTAAGCAAACTGAAATTAAGGTGTCTGACACACACGCAGAACAACCAAGTTCAGGAAGTCCTCAGAAACTTCTCTCATTAACTGAAGTCAGCTTTTCCACTGACTCCACAGAAGATGACTTTTCTAGGAAGACAGTTACCAAGCCATCAGGTAAAAAATGCAGAGGAAAAAGAAAATCAGCGTGCACATCTCCGTTAGATCACCATGAACTACTTTTGCCAACTTCTGGCACATCAGGTGTTAAGAAGTCCAAGGAAGAAATTGCCTTGCACAAAGATCAGAATGAAAAGGCAATTATTCACAGTAAGAAGAGAGTTAAAGGTAAATCGAGATGTGGTTGATGGTGGTAGCTGATGATGGTGGTAGCTAATACTATATGCTCGTCACTTTCTAAATGTTATATAGATACTCACTGAATCATCACACCAGCTGTACATGAGGCAGAATCTTTTTTTTTTATTACTTATATATATATTTGGCAGCACATGGAATCTTGTTTAGTTGCAGCATGTGGGATCTAGTTCCTTGACCAGGGGTCAAAACCAGGCCCCCTGCATTGGGAGTGCAGAGGCTTAGCTACTAGACCACTAGAGAAGTTCCCAGAATCTATTTTTATCCTCACTTTATAGATCAGGAATCGAAAGCCAGGTGATCAAGTGTCTTTAAAGCCACAGGGTCAAGGTTCAAATCTGGCTGCATGGTGTCAGAGTTCACAAACATGGTTGAAAAAGTTGACACTGAGAGGGAAAATGTGTTGGATGTTTACCTAAAATTAGTGTTTATTCAACTACAATACAGTCTTTTATCCATGGGGAGAAATAACTAATACAGGGAAGTATATTTGAAATGAAATCAATGTCAGAGTAAGAATTCATTGACAAACTCCCTTAGGAATGATTGTGTAATAAAATGCAACAGGTCTAAGCCACTTTGGGAGGTAAACTGTCTAATAGTGTCTCTGAGGTTCATGGGACACAAGATTTTGGAGGATATCAAGTGACAAGTTATAATTTAACCTTTTTATTAATTTACTCGGGAGATGTATCTGATAAACTGAGCACAGAATTTAGATAATTCACTCCAGTTCTGTGTGAGAGCTCAGCAAACTTTCTATAAAGGGCAAATAGAAAATACAGTCTCTGTGCTCAGTCATAGCTATTCAAGTGTAATATGGAAGTAACCGTACATAATGTGTAAATGTGACTGTGTCTCAATAAAACTTTATTTACAGAAACAGGCAGCCAGCAGCTCTGTTCCATTGGACAGGCTTTGACTTATGAGCCACAATTATTAATTAATTTAAATAAAAATAATAATCATGGGGACTCCACTGGTGGTCCATTAGCTAAGACTCCATATTTCCTGGTTAGGGAACTAGATCCCACAGGTAAACTTAAAAGAGTTCACATGCAGCAACTAAGACCCAGTGCAGCCAAATAAATTTAAAATATTTTTTAAAAATAATAATCATTTATAAAACCTGACGATGGTGGTCCTTACCAGTTTCATTTCATACCACTCTCAGTGATGTGCTGAAGCCACTTACATCTGCTTCTGAGATGACTCTGTGCGTGGCTTTCCAACTTTGCATTTATTGATACCATGTTGGTAGCTTGAAATTGGCCATGATGGAAATATTGACACCTTGGAAATTGGTATATGACAAAACCCAAGAATTTTTGTTTTCTCTCAGAGGGTCTCCTCTTTCTCATGATGCTCCAGCCACACTGGCCTTCTAGCTTTTACTTGAACTCATCCATCAGGTTGCTGCCTTAGGGTCTTTATGCTTATATAAACGTATAGTTCTCTCTGTCTGGATTCTTCCTTTCCATGGTTAAAGAATCAGATAGTTTCTTTTAAAAAAAAAATAGTTTCAGGAGATTGGGATTGACGTATATTCACTACTGTACATAAAATAGATAACTAATAAGAGCCTAATTATAGCACAGGGAAACTATTCTGTAATGACCTGTAAATAGGATCTTAAAAAAGAGTGAATACATATGTATGTATAACTGATTCACTTTGCTGAACAGCAGAAACTAATGCAACCTTGTAAATAAACTATACTCCAATGAAAAGTTTTTTGGAAAAAAAATAATAATAACTTTTAAAATCATCTTTTATGCCATCAAGAAAGGAATTGGAAAACAGGACAATCTAGTAATAAGCTTGAAATGTTGTTTTGTATACTTTGAAATAATCTACTGTAATTTCAATAACCTACAGGTACATAGAAATTTTTTTTTCTTGAGGTGACCTTCATGTAACGTAGTTCACCGTTTTAAGTTAAGTGAACAATTCAGTGGCATTTAGTTACATTCACAGTGGTTTATCACCATGATCCCTGTGTAGTTCCAAAACATTTTCATCATCCCAAAGGGAAACCCTGTACCCGTTAAGCAGTTTCTGCCCATTTTTTCTCTTGACAGCCCTTGGCAAATACTAATCTGTATTCTGTCTCGGTAGATTTACTTATTTTGGTATTAACGGAAGTATACAATATGTGACCTTTCGTGTTTGGCTACTTTCACTTAGCTAGTTTTCGAGATTCATCTACATTATAGCATGTATCAGCACTTCATTCATATTCATGGCTGAGTAATAATTCCACTGTATACATGTAGCACAGCTGTCTTATCTGTTTATAAGGTATTGGATGCAGCTACATTTTGAATGATACAGAGCTCCTGTTGCTAGAAGTCTGATAAATTAATCTTTGAAAAGGGAACTATGTTTTCTTCAGTGTGAGGAGCCAGCATTTTGTAGACTCTACTCTGATAGCCTGTTGGAATGATAGTTGTGGATCAGAAAGGACTTTAGAGATTCTTAACCCAGCTCCCTCAGAAGGGACAAGGGGAAATGAAGTGAGTTTGACTTGCCCAGGATCACATAGCGAACCCGTGGCAGAGCTGGCACCAGACTGGTCCCAGGCAGCGCTGTCTGGTTTTGGTCCTACAGAGGGAGAGCTGTTCAGTATGCACTAACCTATATGTCTGATTGTTGAACTGTCCACAAACGTTTTAGAGTCCTGGGTGGGAAAACACTGCATGACGTTGGAGTTTAGAAACTCAATCTTTGTTGGGAATTGGTGAGTATCTGTTTTTGTTGTTGCTTTCTGTTTTAGGGAAGGAAGGTCATTGTCAAAAAGAGGACTCCCTTTCGTACAGTAATTACGCTTATTTCTCTTTGGATGATGATGCTTTCAGCACTCCATCTCATAAGAACAAAATGCTAAGTTTAAAGCATCTGTCATCTTTTCTCAAAATCACAGACTTTCAGTTACCTGACGAAGACTTTGGGTTTCTTAAGCTTGAAAAACTGAAGTCCTGCTCAGAAAAGCTGATGGAGCCTTTTGGATCAAAAGTACGTGGAGAGGGGCATCTTAAAGGGGAAAGTTACATTGTTGTGGAGGAACCAAGCCCTAAACAAAGCAATATAGCAAAGGAGGGCATGGAAGAGGAATTAATTACTCTACCAGGAAAGGCACATTCTAGAAAGCCAAGCCAAAGAAGCCAGCCTCGGGGAAAGGACCTTTCTTCGTCCATTTTACTTTTCACTCCTTTGAATTCTGTTGCCTCTGATGATAGTGACAGACTGACTGCAGACCTGTGCTCACCTGCTTTCCCCATATTAGGCGCTACTCCAGCTTTTGGCTCCCAAGCCCACAAGGAAAAGGTGTCTGCAGAGGCGAGTGGACAAACCTGCTCGCCACCCCATCTTTCTCACTTAAAAGCCACAGTCAGCCTGCCTAGCAGTCGTAAACAGTGCAACAGCTGGAGCAGCCCCCCAAGATTAGATGGCAGCCAGCATGTGGCAGGAAGAGCAGGCCAACCTTCCTGCGACCCTGACTCTGGTCCCCAAGCAACAACTCTGCCCACTGAGTCTTTCACCTACGCAGCAAGTCAGCTCCAGGGATCACAGAGACCTTCTGCTGAGCAGGTACAGACTGCATCCTTCATGAAATTTTCTCTGAAGGAATAAAGTGTCTTAGTGAACGTGGACTCAGTTTCTCAGTGTTTTAAAACGTTTTACCATGTTTCTTTGATATGACTTCACTGTAAATATTAAGTTCATTCTGGGGAAATCAGGATTAATTAAAATATGTGTATTTTTAAGGGATGCTGTTCTCTTTGTTATTCATGAAGCAGTTGCATTTGGAACTTTGCTGCTGTTATAGAAAATAAAACATAGGAAATAGTTTGAAGAATGAGTGATACAGACAGATACCATGTATAATATATACATTAATGATGTGACTTTTGTTTCCACAGACTGAAATAGCAGAGGTTCCTGCTTGGGATAGCTTAAACCCGGGCACCCTACAGCTGGTTTCAAAGTTAAAGGTCGGAAGACTTATCTCTTGTGTCTTACATGCAAAAAATGCAATGAACTGGTTGGAAAATTCAGAAGAATTTGATCCTTGATAAAATAGATTCAGAAAAACATTTAAATTCTTTTTCACAATATTTACCTGTTACATATACTCTCAGATCTTCTAAAGAAGTTTTTATGTCAAGCTAGTGCCAAGAAAAACTTAAGCTAGGGAGCTCGACTTTGTATCTAAGTTTAAATCAGGCATTTTGACCAGAGAGGGGTCATTCATGACTCTCCTACCCAAATAATATAGTACTTCTAGAAGAATCACTTACTTTATAAGAAAATGGGTAATAGTTCTCGATTATAACATAGTGAATGGTTAATTTTCATAGGCTGTGTGATGTATATGGTTCTGAGAAATATAAATAATATTCTGGTAAATCCTGTGAAGTGAATTGGACCCATGTCCTGGTTAACTTTTTATACTTGAAATAGGATGGTACACAGCAGGGGCCCTCAGTCTTACTGCTGTTAACGTTTGGGGCTGGATTATTCTCTATTGTTAGGGACTGGCCTGTGCATTGCGTGGTATTTAGCAACAGCTGTGGTCTCTACCAATCACACCCCCCCACCCCCACCCCAGCAGTGATGACAGCAGTGTCTCCAGATATTGCTAACTGTACCCCCCTGGGGAGGGTTGCAAAATGACCACACCTAATTGAGAACAACTGGTGTTGAAAAAAAGAGATTTAAATCCACATGAACTGTTTCTCCGGATCACTGGCTCTGTGACCTGGCACAAACTGTTTAGCCTCTGGGTCCCAGATTCCTTTTCTGTAAAAGATACACTTAGATTGTTTCGAAACTATTCTTAAATCAATTTTAATAACAGTTTCTGAAAGGAATCAGCCATTTCATTCATATTTTCAAATTTGTAGGTAAAAAGTTACTTGTTCTTATAGTTTTTGGTCTGTGTATGTACAGTTAAGCCTCTCCTCACTCTCCATTTCTAAATGTTTTTATTTTTTTTTTAATTTACTTGCTTTTTTTTTTTTACTTTACAGTGCTGTAGTGGTTTTGCCACACATCAGCATGCATACTTGCTTTATTTTTTTTTATTTTACTTTACAGTACTGAAGTGGTTTTGCCACACATCAGCATGCATACCTGCTTTATTTTTTTTCATTTTACTTTACAGTACTGTAGTGGTTTTGCCACACATCAGCATGCATACTTGCTTTATTTTTGACTGTGCTGGGGCTTTGTTGCTATGCACAGGCTTTTCTTTAGTGGCACTCAGCAGGGGGCTGCTCTCTAGCTGTGGGACATGGGCTCTCATTGTAGTGACTTCTCTTATTGTGGAGCCTGGGCTTTGGGGTGCATGGGCTTAGTTGACCTGCAGCATGTGGGATCTTCCTGGACCTGGGATCAAACTGGTGTCCCTTGCATTGCAAGATGTATTCTTAACCAGTGGATCACCAGGGAAGCCCTCTGAAAGCATTTTTTTTCCTACATCAGACTTAAGAGGTTTGTCCATTCTGTAAGTCTTCCCCAAAACCTAGTTTTTTGTTGTGTTGATTGTTAATTGAGTTTTTGGTTTCCTCTTTCTTTTTTTTTTTTTTTCCTGTTTTTATTGTTAGTAAGTCCTTCTGTTTTTCATTGTGCCTATTTCATTATTCTTTTACTAACTTCTTGAGCTGCTTGCTTACTTTATTTTTATCTGTATTAATTTCTTTATAAATATTAATACCTTTATAGGAGTTTTTTTAAGTACTGCTTTGGCCACCACATTCTGCATCTTCATTTAGAAATAGTATGTTGTTTCAGTTTTATTCCCTCTTCAACCTATGGGTGTTTCATTAGAATGTTTCATTTCCAAAGGTTCTTAAGGAACTAATGTTTCCATTAGTTCTTATGCCCTTATGGTCTGTTTTGATGGTTAAATCTGACCGTTCCAGTCTGGAGCTACACGTTTTAAAATCTATCACTCTGAGTGTGTATGGGCAACTTTTGTAATTACATAAGACCCACAAGTCTCTTTGACCTGCATGAAAGTTTAATTACATTCAGTTGGTATTTCATCTAATCCTTGTAATCCATCACTGTTCATGTTTATTCTGCCCGCAAGAATCCCTTTAACGTCGTTGTTGTTGCCGTTCTGTGTCAGAATCCTTCAGGTTCTTGTTCTGTGGATGTGAGTGCCACGTGGTGGGAAATAGCTGGTTTCAAAGAGCCGTGTATCGTAACTGCTTGTGAATACGTCGTTTCTCTTTGGAAACCTCTGGATGCTTGGCAGTGGGAAAAAATTTATTCCTGGCACTTTACAGAGGTAAATCAAAATCTTATAGCTGAAAGAGATCTTTGCAATCAGTTGCATGGTAATACAGATGGGCAGCTTACCAAAAATATGGGGTCTGTGACTATGCAAGACAGAGCAGAAAAATGATGTTTTTTCTTCCCCAGTATTTAATTATGAAAATTTCCAAATATAGGAAAGTGATATAGGGAGCACCCATATGCCCGGCATGTAGATTGTAAAGTCAATACCATGCTTTATCATATGTTTTTCCAGAGGTGGATTTTTACACTGTACCTGCTGGAGAAGCTTGAAATTTCATGTCTATTCTGACTTTTAAACTTGCTGCGAGCTCTCACCAAAACATTATTTCTGCTTTTTTTCTAGCTGTAGTTTCTTCTGTCCTTGTCTACCTTTGTATATATTTTACATGGTTGCAGTCTGAATATGCTTAAAATTTTTAAGCCTGTCTTTTCTTACCATATAAATATGTTTGCTTGTTTCTACATATTCTTCCTACTTACTTATTTTGAATTTTATTTTTCCAGCTTTATTGAGGTGTAATTGACAAATGTCATATATTTAAAGTGCATAGTGTGATGATTTGATGTACATACACACTGTGAAAGGGTTTCCATAATCAAGTTAATCAGCATATCACCTCATGGTTTCCTTTTTTTCCCTTGGTGAGAATGCTTAAGATCGACTGTCAGCAAATTTCATTCTTGTTCTCCAGTATACCCACAGCCAGTAGCAGTGTGTTTGCTAGAGTGCTGCTCATAAATATTTGTTCAGTGCATAAACTTGTCTTAAATGGTTGCGTATTGTTCCATTCGTCCACATACCAGAATTTAATTATTCTCCCATTGCTAGAAGCATTTATTATGTTAAATAAACGCCACAGTAAATACTATCATGCACTTAGCTTATTTGAGTTTACATCTTATAAAAAGAGGCTGAATGTTTCAAGTGTTTGAAACTAGATACGGTGACACTAGAAAGAAATGTGGCAAATTTTGGAAAATTTAGAATGATTACAAATGAAATAACCAAATATAATTTGGGCGTGCTTTGTTTTATTTAGGTTCCGGTATTACAGATAGTTGCAGTGCCTGATGTTTGCAATCTTGTGTGTGTGGCTTTGGGAAATTTGGAAATCAGAGAAATCAGGTAAGTAATTCTCAAGGTGTGGGTTTTTTTCTTTATCTGGATCTTTGTCAGCTTGTTTTGAGTTTTGAGTGCAAATTATAACCTAGGCTTGGGTCTTGAAAGACTCTAAATTTAGGTCCAAAGAGAGACTCATTTTGAAAAAACGCTATCAATAGAGTGACATCCCTGACTGAAATTTCCTTTGAAAGTTTGAGCCTAGTCTTCTCATATTAAAGGCTTGCTCCTGACTGCTCTGCATTTTCCCTTCTATGTGGTTTAGGGCACTACTTTGTTCTCCCGATGGTAAAAGTGAAAAGCAAGTGCTCCTGAGTTCTGGAAATATAAAAGCTGTGCTTGGCCTGCCAAAGAGGAGGCTTGTCAGTAGCAGTGGGACCCTTTGTGATCAGCAAGTCGAAATTATGACATTTGCCGAAGATGGAGGGTAAGCATTGGTTGAAGAAAAGCATTGGTTGATTCTACTATTAGATCAAAAATGATTTCATCACAGGGCTTCAGAGAAAGTTGAATCAGTAGCATCTTGTTTTCTCCACTGTATGTGTAGTTCAGCAGGTTCTGCCTCTGTCCTGGGCTGTTACACAGAAGCAATGTAGGGAGGTGGAGCCAGACGGCAGGGAAGAGGGCAGGGAGCAGAGGGGCTCAGCAAGCGTAGTCTGTTCTTCCTTCAGTCTCCTTTGACCTCTCTGAGTGTCCTTTAAGTGTTACAGATACCTCAAGATCCTATACACTTACCTGGTTCCACATACTTGGTTTCCATTGCTTCAGGTACCATCTGAATCCTGGCTGCTTGCAAACATATATTTCTAACTCTGAGCTCTTTCCAACCTCTGGACGTACATGCCTGTTTATTAGATATCTCATGGTTACCTCAAATTCAACATGCTAAAAACAGAACTCATAGCATCTTCTATGTCTGTCATATACTCATTACACTTTATTGGATTTATTTGTCTTTCCTAATAACAGAGGGTATGAACCTCATTAGTCTTATTTATCCATGACCTGTTGTAGTAAATTGTTCGTTCGCTAAGTCATGTCCAACTCTTTGTGACTGCATGAACTGCGTTGCAATAAAACAGGTACAAAATAAATAATTGTTTGCTTAAATTAGGAAAATGTTAGTGGAGGTGGGGAGAAGCAGTGGATTTGAGAGTGGTGAGATAATAAAGTCATTAGGACCTGGTGATTGAGTAAATAGAGAGGAAAGAGATAAGAATACAGTCCAAGTTTCTGTGTTGCTCATCTGGGTAGTGGTGGAACAGTCAGTTGAGACAGCAATGCTGAAAGAAACAGGTTTAAAGAGAGAGCTGGTAAGTTTAATTTTGGAGATGATGAATATGAGGTGCTTACTATATATCCAGATAGATAATGTGAAAGTATATGTTCATTGTAGAATGTTTAGAATACACGTTTTCTGGGTGAATTTTTTTTTTCTGTCTGCTTAGAAACTGCTTTGGTAGAAAAGACTTGATTTTTTATACTGTTTTTAATACAGAAGCAAAGAAAAACAGCTTTTGATGCCCCCTGAAGAGACCATACTAACTTTTGCTGAGGTTCAAGGGATGCAGGAAGCTCTGCTTGGTACCACTATAATGAACAACATTGTTATTTGGTAAGCTTCCCCTTGAGAGCCCTATTTTTCTCATCTGTAATATAAGGATATATCTCTTAATTTTACAGGGTTATTAAGATTAAATAAGAAACTGTGTAAATATGATTGTGTTATTGTTTGTTTACTGTCAGTTGCTGTATACTTATCTTAACAAGAACATCGTATTAATTCAAATAGTCCAAGCAGACTACTTTAAAATAAGTGAAATTTTATTGTTGTCAAAAATGTACTCTTTCTGGTTAATGGCTGAGTAGCTTTCTGAGATTAACTCTTCTGCTTCAAATACCTATGAATTCTGTGCAAAAGAGAACAAATATCTGAAAGCACTAAAGAGGGAGAAAAAAATATATACTGGAGGAAATTCAATATGTAGAGGAAGGAAATGTCACTGGGCAAGTTTCCTGTTCGAAGGTGAGGCCCCAGTCTGCACACTTGGTTACAGAAAAACTTCTGTCCTACTGCCTTAAAGGACCAAAGAATAGAAATCAAGGTGATTGCGGCAGCTAGAAAGCAAGAAAGAAAAATCCTGAAAAATAGACAGCCAGAGAAGGAGCCCTGCTGCTGCTGCTGCCGCTGCTAAGTCGCTTCAGTCGTGTCCTATTCTGTGCGACCCCATAGACGGCAGCCCACCAGGCTCCGCCCTCCCTGGGATTCTCCAGGCAAGAACACTGGAGTGGGTTGCCATTTCCTGCTCCAGTGCATGAAAGTGAAAAGTGAAACTGAAGTCGCTCAGTTGTGTCCGACTCTTAGCGACCCCATGGACTACAGCCCACCAGCCTCCTCCGTCCATGGGATTTTCCAGGCAAGAGTACTGGAGTGGGGTGCCATTGTCTTCTCTGGAAGGAGCCCTGAACTCTAGTTAAATATCTGGCTGACCTTTAAACTGCATACATGCATTATTCAATAATATGCAGAAGGGCTGCTTGGAAACTGCTTTGGTAGAAAAGGCTTGATTTTTAGTACTGTTTTTAATGCAGAAGCAAAGAAAAGATAAAGCAAAGAGAACTGAACTGGGTTTTCAGCATTCAGAATTTGAGTTTAGCCAATTTAACTGTTGACTAGAGTTAAAAACAAAATCAGTATTCTTCAGAGGAGCAGAATGCAGATTTTACATGATGTGTCGTTGTGTCTACAATCCAAAATTACTGGATGTGTAAAACTTACTAGATTAGATGATTCACATGAACAAATTTGTGATAGGGAAATGACAGTGGAAGTCCCCAGCCACCTCTTTCCTGATCACAGGGGAGAGCCACACCAGGCCTTTTTTCACTTGCAAGGTTAATTTGTGGTAGGAGAAGAGATTGTTTTTTTTTCTCAGAAGACTCTCCAGTAATTACTTCCTTGAGGCCAGAATGGGTCTTGGTGAGAGAAAGTTATGAGTGTCATTCCTATGTGCCCGTTCTGCATTGTTCAACCCTAACCCTCTAGGAATAAACTAGGCAAGTGTGGCCCCGAGAGAAACTTTGTCTCTCCCGACCAGGGAGCCTCTGGAGTTTGACTCTGACTTAACCTACCAGGTTTCCACGTTTGGCACTTGCCTCGGGGCTTCTGCACATAGGTCTTATTTCAGACAACGTTCTTTGTAAATGTTGTCTTTTCTGTTCTGTCTGCTGTTTCTGTAGTCTGGCCCTTCATTGTTTGGCTCCTAAACTATTAATGTAATCTAGTGATTAGTCTCAATACTCAACCTCCAGATTATATTTTATACTATCACTTTATAAATACTCATTCTCCCACCCACCCACCCCCCGCCAACCAAATAAAACCTTCAGTGGGGTCCATGTTTGCATTCTCCACCTTCCATTTCCCTAATGTTTCATTACAAAAATTCTTTTTCAGCTGTTGCCTATTCTTTCCCTTTTTTCATTCCATCCTTCAGTTTCCCTCTTTTTCTAATAATATCCTTTTGGCATTTTGTCATAAGGGATCACAGTAGAATTCGAGGCTGGGAAGGGACTATTCTTAGAGCTTCTAAGTATCAGTTTAAGTTCTAAGTTTAAGGGGGTATATTCAGCCCCACAGTTGCCTTAAGTTCTGTTGCAGCACCTCAGCACTTCCCTGGTGGTCCAGTGGTTAAGACTCTGGGCTTCCATTGCAGGGGGTGTGGGTTCTATCTCTGACTGAGGAACTAAGATCCCATATGCCATGTGGGACGGCCAAAACACCAAGGGTTTCTCATAAGTGGAGTCACATGGTAGAACAGTAAATCAGTGTCACACATCCTCAGTAGAACTAAGGAGTGGTTCCAACAAACTTTTTTTTCTTTATATTCACCCTCTTCTGTCTTCCTTTTTCCATTTTTTATTCCATCTCCCTCTTCCCTTCTCTCTGTGTTATCTTAGTCTAGCTCTAGTATTAACATATTATAGAGACATAGTTATAAGTCTATTCTGGATGTAGTTTCTCTCCTAACCAGATTTGGTTTCCTGACCGTTGACTTACGTGGAAAATTTAGACATATAGAAGTGTAATAAGATCATAATGATAGAGCTATGCCCTGTGCCTAATTTCAATACAAGTGAAATGAGATCCCGGAAAACTTTTCTCCTGGAATTTGAAAAGATTTATCCCTAATGGCATAGCAGGTTCAGTCTAAAGCTAAACTATCAAATTACACTATTGGCAAAGTTAAACTGTAGTTCTGTTTTTAGCTATCAGTGGCTAATCAGAACTAAGGTCCTGTGTCCCTTAGTTTTTCCCTTGGTCACCTCCTGAGGGATGCTTTGATACATAAGAGAATATTATGTGAAAACCAGTTTGTCGGAAGAATGATATGAGCTTATTTATTTTTGGTGTCCAAGGAACTTAAAAACTGGTCAGCTCCTGAAAAAGATGCACATCAATGATTCCTACCAAGCTTCAGTCTGTCACAAAGCTTACTCTGAAATGGTAAGTCTTGATCTGCTGGGACCACTTTATGTCTAGTCTGTGTGTTACTATTGGTGTCACTGAATGAGAGCGGTAACTTAGTAAGTCATAACTACTGGGCCCTCTCTGGTGCCTGTTTTTTTTTCCAAAATTGGATAGCACTCGTTGCTCTTGCTTGAAATTTATGAGTGCATATAAGTGATCGTACAATATGACTGGGTAAAATTTCTGACTGTATGACTTAAGGGCAAACCTTGATTTCTAGACTGTACCTAGAAACAATATGCTGATTTTCAGGTTTGGCTCCCAACCACATTGCCATAAATGATTTATGATATGAATGAATCCCCTTAGGAAGGGTGATTAAAGGGTCCTCGACATGTTTTTCTCTCAGGCTTTAGTATTACTGTATAGAAACAAACACAGCTTCTTAGGTGCTGTGTCAGTAGACTTGGCTTACAGTCCAGTTTTAACATCTGAACAGGCTGGAGGTGCTTGCCAAGGAGTCAGAGGTAACTGCCTGAGTAACAGGGACAGCTGAGCCACAAGCAGGCAGAAGCAGCCGGCTCAGTGCTGGGCGGAGACTGACTTGCCCAGTGCAGTGGCAGCCCTGCACTCATCAGCACCCACAGGCTCTGAACACAAAGGGTGCATCTCCCTCTAGCCTAGCAACTTCTGTGGAAATGAACTCAACGGTTGTGTGATCTTAGGTAGCCTGTCACATCATCTTGGGGCTAACTTTCTTTATTCTAAAATAAGAGGGTTAAGTTCATCTCTGGAATGCACCTACTAAGCATTTAAATAATTTTACATTTTTGTTATTACATTGATACCTGTTTGATATTAAAACATTTAATGCAGAAATGTATGATATAGGAAGTAAAATGTTACCATGAAGCCAACCTCCAGAAATAACAGTTAATAGTTCAGTATGCTGCTAAGTCACTTCAGTCGTGTCTGACTCTGTGTGACCCCATAGACAGCAGCCCACCAGGCTCCCCTGTCCCTGGGATTCTCCAGGCAAGAACACTGGAGTGGGTTGCCATTTCCTTCTCCAATGCAGGAAAGTGAAAAGTGAAAGTGAAGTCACTCAGTCATGTCCAACTCTTAGCAACCCCATGGACTGCAGCCTACCAGGCTCCTCCGTCTATGGGATTTTCCAGGCAAGAGTACTGGAGTGGGGTGCCATTGCCTTCTCCGAATAGTTCAGTATAGGAATCGGCAAACTTTTTCTGTGAAGGGCCAGTTAGTAAATATTTTCAGTTTTGCAGGCCATGTGGTCTCTGTCACAACTCCTCTACCACTACAGCCCCAGGTCAGCCAGAGGTAACATATAAACAAATCATGTGACTATGTGCCAATAAAGCTTTTTGGACAATAAAGCTTTCTGAAACTTGAGTTTCATATATAATTTTCATATGACACAGAACGGTCTTCCTCTTTTTTCTAACTGTTTCAAAATGCAGAAACCATTTTAGCTCATGAACCATACGAAGATAAGCGTTGAGCCAGATTTGACCTGTAGGTCAGAGTTTGCCACCCCTAGTTAAATGTATAGCATTTAACATTTTTTGACTTTCAGTTGTTTTTTTAACAACCAATGAATTATAATGGTAATTAATTATCCTTATAAGAATTCAGTCATTATAGAAATGTATGAATTAGAAATGAATGTTATTAATCCTAAGATGACCTAGTAATTAATTTTTCCCATTTTACCCCCCAAATAATTACTTTCCCATTTTACCCCTGAAATAATTACTTTCAACAATACACATGTGTGTTTACACATATATGTGACACAGATTTTCATACACAAAGATGTTATTATTAGAACATGTAATTTTAAAGTCATGGGAGGTCTGTAACCCATTTTCCCACAGAAATAACCATAGGTGATGGTGCCTTTTTGGGGTCATTTTTAGTCTTTAAGTAAATAGGCTTTTGCAAACTGGCTTAAAAATCCTGTCACTACTGAAAAGATTGTTTTTATGGGAAAATGTGCTCCAAATTTTCAAAAACCAACTCACAGGTGAACATTTCTGGTTTGAAGACTCCCTCCAGGTATTTCTGTGCCCTCTTTTCTTAACACCAGCATTTCCCCAGGTAGATGGCATGAATGTTAGTAGGCTCTAAAGTTGAGGAAGCTGGTAAGTCAGCTAGATTCACACCTGCAAAGACTGGCTGTAAAGTCGTGGGGAGCCCTGTGCTGGAGAAGCCCAAAGTCCAGCTCAGTGGTCCCCTCAGGCCTGAAAAAGAGTGATCCAGGGATTAAATCCTCGAGACTTAAGAGTCTGTTGGCCATTCCTGTGATTCTATAGTTTTGTCTCTGCCAATGCTTTATTTTCCCCCCACATACTCTTGATAATTTATTTGGTCGTTAATTTTTCTCCTACATCAGGGGCTCCTGTTTGTTGTTCTGAGTCACCCTTGCGCCAAAGAGAACGAGTTATTGGGAAGCCCTGTGTTTCAGCTGATTGTGATTAACCCGAAGACAGCCCTGAGTATGGGTGTGATGCTCTACTGCCTTCCTCACGGGCACGCTGGAAGGCAAGTGTGTGATTGCCGTCCAGTGAGTGTGACGTTGTGAGAAACATCTGTGCATATATAGAAACCAAATATTTTTCTGTGACTGACGTGAATGGAAACATGAAATACTACAGCTCATGGTAAAGAATACTAAGAAGAAGATTGAAGTGTGAAGTTTACTAGATCTGAGTCAAAGTTCAGATTCCCGCCATCCAATGATTGCCCACCAGTATGGCCCTAGATAGGTATTTTATGTATAGTCAAGCCTTGTTTTTCCCCACACCAAAACACTTCAGAGTAATTAATATTCCCTACAAGAAACTTATCGTTTATGTTCTTTCCATAAAAGTTAAATTAAGGAAGTTTTAAATGCACTTAAGAAGATCTGTTAGACTTCCCTAGTGGTACAGTGGATAGGAATCCACCTGCCCATACAGAAGACCCAAGTTCAATCTGGGACAGTTCCACATGCCATGGAGCAGTGAAGCCTGTGCTACAACTACTGAGACTGTTTCCTAGAGCCTGTGCTCTGCAACAAGAGAAGCCCCACAATAAGAAACTCACGCACCACAACTAAGAGAAGCCCCTGCTGCCGCAACTGCAGAAAGCCTGCATGTAGCAACAGAAAGACCCAGCACAGCCAAAAATAAAATAAATAATTTTTTTTTAAAAGAAGATATATGTACTTTGAAATATTGACTGTACCTCTGTCATGTAGGCAGTTGATATTTATCTTGTGATAATTGACTGATAAGAAGATCTATTTACCAATGTCACAGTTATGGGCATCCCAACAGTCTTCTGAGCTATATAAAGCTCTGAAGTAGTGCTAGTATTCTTAGGTGAAGTGAGCACCATCAAAGGTATCATTTCTAAATACTCCTTTCATTAATGTTTGAAAATAGACCTAGTAAATCAGGATTACAAAGTTTGGCTTTAGTAACTCACAAGGGTAAGCAGCCTTGATGGTTCTATGTGTACTTCTTTTTCTTTGGATCTTGTGCAAAGCTTGCTAGGTGGTACATGTTCTAGAAGTCCCTCTCCTTGTGCATGTAGCCAGCTGTGGCATTTCTGCAAGTGTTCTTAGTGCAACAAGAACCTCAGAACTCTCATTTATAATATGTGCTTACGTAAAACTTGTTTTCTTGAATATAAAGAGAGAAGCATAGTCATAGGCCCAGAAATTGAAGACACATGGAACTACTAGGTCAAGCATTTCTTTTGTCCCTTTTCAAACCTATTTGTTTAGCAAATCTTGAAAGCCTATTTGGTACCAGTCCTGTAGGAAGCACTACTGTTTCTAATCTCATGGAAGTTAGAAAATAATGAGCTCAGGTGTTTGAGCATAAGTCACCTATTCTCCTTGTTTGCTTGGCCCTTACAGTAAATCCTTCTCTGCTCCAAAAAGAAAAGAAAAAAAACAATTTTTTTTTGCTGTTTGGTGTGCAAATGCCAGAAGGCTTGCACTGTTTGGGATGGAAGGGCACTTTAATCGGCAGTGGAGAGTTGGGGAGAGACTGTCAAGGAAAATGTTATGGATTTTCAAAAGATGAGCTAAGAGACAGCTACACAAAGTTGAATGCAAAACAAAAAAGTTGGGTGTGAGCCAGAGATAAAATATATCATTCAGTTCACTCAGAATATTCACTTAAACTTGACTGTACCAGGCGCTCTGCAAGACACTGGTGATGTGGCAGTGAGGAATAATTAATTTTTATTAAGGATTTCTTAAATCACTATGGACAATGACTGCAGCCATGAAATTAAAAGGCGCTTACTCCTTGGAAGAAAAGCATATTAAAAAGCAGAGACATTACTTTGCCAACAAAGGTCCATCTAGTCAAAGCTGTGGTTTTTCCAGTAGTCATGTATGGACCATAAAGAAGGCTGAGTGCCAAAGAATTGATGCTTTCGAACTGTGGTGTGGAGAAGACTCTAGAAAGTCCCTTGGACAGCAAGGAGATCAAGCAAGTCGATCCTAAAGGAAATCAGTCCTGCATATTCATTGGAAGGACTGATGCTGGAGCTGAAGCTCCAATATTTTGGCCACCTGAGGCAAAGAGCTGACTCATTTAAAAGACCCTGATGCTGGGAGAGACTGAGGGCAGGAGGAGAAGGGGACGAAAGAGGACAGGATGGTTGGATGGCATCACCGACTCAATGAACATGAGTTTGAGCAAGCTCCGGGAGATGGTGAAGGACAGGGAAACCTGGCGTGCTGCAGTCCCTGCGGTCGCAAAGAGTCGGACACAGCTGAGCGACTGAACAACAAAGCAGTTCTTATGTGTTAGGTACTGCACTAAAGCTTTTTATATCAACTGTTTTATTAAACTTCAAAGCAATCCTATGAAGTAGATACTCGTATCATCTATCGCTATTTTACTGATGAAGTTAAATAACTTGCCAGGGTCACACATCTCTTTAATTTGTTAGAATTCAAACCTCAGTACCATCCCTGGTGGTCTAGTGGTTAGAATTTGGCACTCTTTCAAACCCCAGTAGCTGACTGCAGAGCCCCGTCTTATTTAAAAAGACAGCCAGATTTATTTCATGATGTTTACATTTTCTGTGGGACAGACAGCCCCCCAAATATGGAAACAAGAGAATCTCAAATTCATATTCTCAGAGATACAGAGGCAAACAGTCTCACATTGCTGTGAAGGTAAAAAGAAGGTGCTGCGATAGACAAGGAGCAGAGTGTATATGTGTGTGCACGCTCAGATTGCTGAATAGGTGTGACTTTATGCGGGCAACAAGCCTGAACAATGACCAAAACCCAGCCAGGCTATGCCCTGGGGGGAGACCTGTCAAAGAGAGGGACAAGCAAAAGCAAAGACATCACAGCGAGGCCAGGCTCGGCTGGTTTGGCGGGTGGGAAGCAGGCCACTGTGAGCTGTTGTGAGGAGATGCAGAGGTGCATCAGAGAGACAGGCAGGGCCGCTAGCGACCGTGGCCAGCAGCCCTAGGACTTCACACGGACGCATGCGTGTTCCCACGTGTCTTTGTTCTTGTTGCTTTAGAGACCATGGTTTGGGCCCGTTTTTGTTTTAATGTCTTTTTTGTTTGTTTTTGATTGTGATTTGAATTGTCTCTCCTCTGCTTGCTGCTAGGTTCCTGGAAGGCGACGTGAAAGACCATTTCGCAGCAGCAATATTGACTTCTGGAACCATTGCCGTTTGGGACTTACTCTTGGGTCACTGCACTGCTCTCCTTCCTCCTGTCTCTGGCCAGAATTGGTCTTTTGTTAAATGGTCAGGTACAGATTCTCATTTGTTGGCTGGACAAAAAGATGGAAATATATTTGTATACCGCTACTAAAAAGTTAGGGTAGCCTGGAAAACACAGTGTTCTGGGTATTTTTGGCCTCTTAGTACTCTTTGGAGTTGCTCCTTTAAAGGAGACTATTTAAAAGAGTTTTAAAACACTTACCTGTGTTCATTCTGACAGACTGTTCTGATGGTGGGGCACTACTGATTTTGAATGCTCATTTGTACTTACTTTGGGAGAGAGGGTATATAAGTGGATTTTTGTGATTCCTCACATTTGCACATTTCCTTTTAAAGGTTATGTACATAAAGCTTGAAATGTTAATAAATATTCATTTTGATACATCCTGTTTGGCATATTTTTTCCTATCCTGTAAAGATGATTTTCAGAAACAAGAACTAATTATTTTACAGCTAGAATATTTACTCAGTGATGCTTACACAGTAAATCTCAGTTAACTTAGTGTACTAATACGCAATATACTTTTGTTTTTCACTGCACTAAGTCTTCGTTGCTACACACGGGTTTTCTTTAGTTGTGGCAAGCAAGGGCTGCTCTCTAGTTATGGCGCTGGGCTTTTCATCCATCTGGTTTCTCTTTTTGTAGAGCACAAGCTCTAGGGCGCTCAGCCTTCACTAGTTGTGGTGCATGGGCTTAGTTGCCCCACAGCAGGTGAAATCTCAGATCAGGGATCAGACGCGTTTCCCCTGCATTGGCACATGGATTCTTAACGACTGGACTGCCAGGGAACAAACTGAAAGTCACTCAGTTGTGTCCAGCTCTTTGTAACCCTATGGACTATACAGTCCATGGAATTCTCCAGGCCAGAATACTAGCATGGGTAGCCTTTCCCTTCTGCAGGGGATCTTCCCAACCCAGGGATCGAACCCAGGTCTCCCACATTGCAGGCAGATTCTTTACCAGCTGAGTCACAAAGGAAGCCCAAGGATACTGGAGTGGGTAGCCTATCCCTTCTCTAGGTGGATCTTCCCAACCCAGGAATCAAACCTCAGTCTCTTGCATTGCAGGCGGATTCTTTACCAACTGAGCTATCAGGGAAGTCCTGCAACATACTTTTATGAAATTTGTAATATTTTCACATGCCTACTAAAAGTAACGCAAAGCCTATTTCAAATGCTAATTTAGAAATGCTGTTGTTCATTTGCATTCTCACATGCATCCTTGATACCAGTACCTGCATTTTCACAAGAGTCAGTCAACAGCACACCTGTACTGAGGATATCATCTTCACCTTTCCCTAAGTGGTTTGAGAGACAGCAGTTTTTTTTTCCAGATTATTTATTGGCTGTGATGAGTCTTTGTTGCTGTGCAGGCTTTCTGTAGTTGCAATGAGCAGGGGCCACTCTTCATTTCAGAGCGTGGGCTTCTCATCGTGGTGACTTCTCTCCTGGAACACAGGATCTAGGGCGTGTGGGTTTAACTAGTTGCAGCTAGTAAGCTCAGTAATTGTGCCACTTGGGCTTAGTTGCTTCTGGGCATGTGGGGTTTTCCCAGACCAAGGATCGAACCAATGTCCCTTGCATTGCAAGGTGGATTCTTAACCACTAGACCAGCAGGGAAGCCCTAGAGATGGCAATTTTTAAAGCCCTAATCTGCACTCAATATGCCAGCAAATTTGGAAAACTCAGCAGTGGCCACAGGACTGGAAAAGATCAGTTTTCATTCCAATCCCAAAGAAAGGCAATGCCAAAGAATGTTCAAACTACTGCACAATTGCACTCACCTCACATGCTAGTAAAGTGATGCTCAAAATTCTCGAAGCCAGGCTTCAGCAATATGTGATCCATGAACTTCCGATGTTCAAGCTGGTTTTAGAAAAGGCAGAGGAACCAGAGATCAAATTGCCAACATCTGCTGGATCATCGAAAAAGCATGAGAGTTCCAGAAAACATCTTTTTCTGCTTTATTGACTATGCCAAAGCCTTTGACTGTGTGGATCACAATCAACTGTGGAAAATTCTGAAAGAGATGGGAATACCAGACCACCTGACCTGCCTCTTGAGAAACCTATATGCAGGTCAGGAAGCAACAGTTAGAACTGGACATGGAACAACAGACTGGTTCCAAGTAGGAAAAGGAGTACATCAAGGCTGTATATTGTCACCCTGCTTATTTAACTTCTATGCAGAGTACATCATGAGAAATGCTGGGCTGGAAGAAGCACAAGCTGGAATCAAGATTGCCAGGAGAAATATCAATAACCTCAGATATGCAGATGACACCACCCTTATGGCAGAAAGTGAAGAGGAATCAAAAGCCTCTTGATGAAAGTGAAAGTGGAGAGTGAAAAAGTTGACTTAAAGCTCAACATTCAGAAAACGAAGATCATGGCATCTGGTCCCATCACTTCATGGCAAATAGATGGGGAAACAGTGGCTGATTTTATTTTTCTGGGCTCCAAAATCACTGCAGATGGTGATTGCAGCCATGAAATGAAAAGACACTCCTTGGAAGGAAAGTTATGACCAACCTAGATAGCATATTAAAAAGCACAGAAATTACTTTGTCAACAAAGGTCTGTCTAGTCAAGGCTATTGTTATTCCAGTGGTCATGTATGGATGTGAGAGTTGGACTATAAAGAAAGCTGAGCACCGAGAATTGATGCTTTTCAAGTGTGGTATTGGAGAAGACTCTTGAGAATCCCTTGGACTGCAAGGAGATCTAACCAGTCCATCCTAAAGGAGATCAGTCCTGGGTGTTCATTGGAAGGACTGATGTTGAAGTTGAAACTCCAATACTTTGGCCACTTGATGCGAAGAGCTGACTCATTTGAAAAGACCCTGATGCTGGGAAAGATTGAGGGCAGGAGGAGAAGAGGATGAGATGGTTGGATGGCATCACCAACTCGATGGACATGGGTTTGGGTGGACTCTGGGAGTTGGTGATGGACAGGGAGGCCTGGCGTGCTGCGTTTCATGGGGTCCAAAGCGTTGGACACAATGGAGTGACTGAACTGAACTGAACTGAATCTGATAGTATCACTGGAAACTTCATCCCAGTCTACGAGTATTTATTTGCCTAATGAGTATTATAGGGGACTGGAATGCAAAAGTAGGAAGTCAAGAAACACCTGGGGTAACAGGCAAATTTGGCCTTGGAATACGGAATGAAGCAGGGCAAAGGCTAATAGAGTTTTGCCAAGAGAACACAATGGTCATAGCAAACACCCTCTTCCAACAACACAAGAGAAGACCCTACACATGGACATCACCAGATGGTCAACACCGAAATCAGATTGATTATATTCCATGCAGCCAAAGATGGAGAAGCTCTATACAGTCAGCAAAAACAAGACCGGGAGCTGACAGTGGCTCAGATCACAAACTCCTTATTGCCAAACTCAGACTTGAAGAAAGTAGGGAAAACCACTGGACCATTCAGGTATAACCTAAATCAAATCCCTTATGATTATACAGTGGAAGTGAGAAATAGATTTAAGGGACTAGATCTGATAGATAGAGTGCCTGATGAACTATGGACGGAGGTTCCTGACGTTGTACAGGAGACAGGGATCAAGACCATCCCCATGGAAAAGAAATGCAAAATAGAAAAATGGCTGTCTGAGGAGGCCTTCAAATAGCTGTGAAAAGAAGAGAAGCGAAAAACAAAAGAGAAAAGGAAAGATATAAGCATCTGAATGCAGAGTCCCAAAGAACAGCAAGGAGAAATAAGAAAGTCTTCCTCAGTGATCAATGCAAAGAAGTAGAGAAAAACAACAGAATGGGAAAGACTAGAGATCTCTTCAAGAAAATTAGAGATACCAAGGGAACATTTCATGCAAAGATGGGCTCAATAAAGGACAGAAATGGTATGGACCTAACACAAGCAGAAGATCTTAAGAAGAGGTGGCAAGAATACACAGAAGCACTGTACAAAAAACATCTTCACGACCCAGATCCTCACAATGGTGTGATCATTCACCTAGAGCCAGACATCCTGGAATGTGAAGTCAAGTGGGCCTTAGAAAACATCACTACGAACAAAGCTAGTGGAGGTGATGGAATTTCAGTGGAGCTATTTCAAATCCTGAAAGATGATGCTGTGAAAGTGCTGCACTCAATATGCCAGCAAATTTGGAAAACTCAGCAGTAGCCACAGGACTGGAAAAGGTCAGTTTTCATTCCATTCCCAAAGAAAGGCAATCCCAAAGAATGCTCAAACTACTGCACAGTTGCACTCATAATGGCAATCCACTCCAGTACTCTTGCCTAGAAAATCCCATGGATGGAGGGGCCTGGTGGGCTGCACTCCATGGGGTCTCTAGGAGTTGGACACGACTGAGCGACTTCACTTTCACTTTTCACTTTCATGCATTGGAGAAGGAAATGGCAACCCACTCCAGTGTTCTTGCCTGGAGAATCCCAGGAACGGCGGAGCCTGGTGGGCTGCCGTCTGTGGGGTCGCACAGAGTCGGACACGACTGAAGTGACTTGGCAGCAGTAGCAGCACATGCTAGTAAAGTAATGCTCAAAATTCTCCAAGCCGGACTTTAGCAATGAAGAACTGTGAACTTCCCGATGTTCAAGCTGGTTTTAGAAAAGGCAGAGGAACCAGAGATCAAATTGCCAACATCTGCTGGATCATGGGAAAAACAAGAGAGTTCCAGAAAAACATCTATTTCTGCTTTATTGGCTATGCCAAAGCCTTTGACTGTGGATCACAATAAACTGGAAAATTCTGAAAGAGATGGGAATACCAGACCACCTGACCTGCCGAGATGGGAATACCAGACCACCTAACCTGCCTCTTGAGAAACCTATATGCAGGTCAGGAAGCAACAGTTAGAACTGGACATGGAACAACAGACTGGATCCAAGTAGGAAAAGGAGTGCATCAAGGATATATATTGTCATCCTGCTTATTTAACTTCTATGCAGAGTACATCATGAGAAACGCTGGGCTGGAAGAAGCACAAGCTGGAATCAAGATTGCAGGGAGAAATATCAGTAACCTCAGATATGCAGATGACACCACCCTTATGGCAGAAAGTGAAGAGGAACTCAAAAGCTTCTTGATGAAAGTGAAAGTGGAGAGTGAAAAAGTTGACTTAAAGCTCAACATTCAGAAAACTAAGATTATGGCTTCTGGTCCCATCACTTCATGGCAAATAGATGGGGAAACAGTGGCTGATTTTATTTTTCTGGGCTCCAAAATCACTGCAGATGGTGACTGCAGCCATGAAATTAAAAGACACTTACTCCCTGGAAGGAAAGTTATGACCAACCTAGATAGCATATTCAAAAGCAGAGACATTACTTTGCCGACTAAGGTCCGTCTAGTCAAGGCTATGGTTTTTCCTGTGGTCATGTATGGATGTGAGAGTTGGGCTGTGAAGAAGGCAGAGTGCTGAAGAATTGATGGTTTTGAAGTGTAGTATTGGAGAAGACTCTTGAGAGTCCCTTGGACTGCAAGGAGATCCAACCAGTCCATCCTAAAGGAGATCAGCCCTGGGATTTCTTTGGAAGGAATGATGCTAAAGCTGAAACTCCAGTACTTTGACCACCTCGTGCGAAGAGTTGACTCATTGGAAAAGACTCTGATGCTGGGAGGGATTGGGGGCAGGAGGAGAAGGGGACGACCGAGGATGAGATAGCTGGATGGCATCACGGACTCGATAGATGTGAGTCTGAGTGAACTCCGGGAGATGGTGATGGACAGGGAGGCCTGGCGTGCTGCGATTCATGGGGTCGCAAAGAGTTGGACACAACTGAGTGACTGAACTGAACTGAACTGAAAGGTCACTGGAGGAAGCCTCTGGCCTTGTTTTTAGGTGGGGAGGAACTGTGGCATGTTTAGGGGCTCACGAGAAAGAGCTAGAAGGGAAGGAAAGGTTGAAGATAGCGGGGAGAAGAGAGAATTGGTGGTATAAGTTGCCAGGGGATCCAGGAGGGGATGTGACGGTAGTACAGATGTGTGGAGCAGAGGGAGGGCTGACTGGTGGGCCGGGTGGGTGATGTGTGCAGGAAGCTGACAGTCTGTGTTCATACCTCTTTGATGGAAGTGCTCCTGAAGAACACTGGTGCTCTCTTAAGTCTTCCCCAGCTGCTAAGGATTCAGTCTCAATAATGAACCCCTTACCCTATGGACTGTCTTGGTGGACATTTTTCTCTTTGTTTGCTGAAGGAAAAGTAGCTCTCCCAAAATATGTCATTTAAATAAGAGGTGATTCTGCTATATTTAAAATGGATAACCAACAAGGACCTACTGTATAGCACGTGGAACTCCACTCAATGTTATTGGGCAGTCTGGATGGGAGGGGAGTTTGGGAGAGAATGGATACATCTATGTATATGGCTGAGTTCCTTTGCTGTGCACCTGAAACTATCACAACACTGTTAATTGGCTATACCCCAATAGAAAATAAAAAGTTAAAAACATAAATGAGGTAATTTGTTGTGTTTGACCAGAAGAATCAAATGTAACACAGAAATACAGAGAGGTTATGGGAAGAGAGGGTCTTATATGTGGACTTGGTAGGAATAGAGGTCTTCACGACTGCTCCCTCTTCTGAGACCATCATAGGTCTGTCCCGTGGGTCTGCCACAGAGCATGGCCAGGAAGGCACAATAAGAGGCTAGGGTGTCACTGGTGACTTAAGCAGATCTTATTGGCCCTAGTCCTAGGACTCCAGTCAGGTGCCTGTCAGTTTTCTGCATAAATGAAAGTCTGCTACTCGATATGGAGCTTGGCCGTTTATTCACTGACAATTCCAAAGAGGTGATACTATTGCTTAATAAGCAGTGAAGTGGTGGTGTTGAAAACAGGATGCAGGAGAAGCCTGGGGTGGACCACGAGCACAGCCACAGGGACTGATTGGCATCAGCAACAGCAGGGTGACTCCCAAGGGTTTCTTTTCCATCCTCCTGACTGATGAAAGTCTTGGCTCAAGTGTCACCTCCAAAGAGAGGCCTTCAAGGACCACCCTATCGAAAACAGCACACCTCTCATAGCCCCCACTACCCCCTTCTCTGCTTTATTGGTCTTCATTGTACTTATCACTACTTCCTGGAGGGTTTTTTTTTTTGGGGGGGGGTGTTATATTTTTTTCTTGTTTATTCTATATCTGTCCAATCTATCTGAAAATAGATTGGCAGTCTGGTTTGCTCACTGATGTAGCCTCAACAACTAGCACATAACAGATTATTGATATTTTCATGAATACATAAATAGAAATTACAAGGCAGGGCATTTTATTTTACTTGGATTTAATGAAAGTAAAATGAAACAAGTAAACTGAAGGCATGATTGGAGTGTTCATCCAGGCAGTATTCTGAGTTTGAAGCCATTGTTCAAAGGCTTCGATTTCCCTGCTGAAAAAATATGAATGAATTAGCACTCTCCAGCTTACTCCCATGTTCCCATTTCTGTGAGCTATATAATTTACACACTGTCAAGTTTTTAAATATGTATATGATTTTTATTGTCCCACATTTATTAGTCTTATTTATACATTTACATGACTCACATTCTTCTTTTATGCTGAGTTTGACCTATTCAATAAACTTAATATGGAAGAATTGGAACCATTTGGTGTCGTTTCAGGTGGCTCCATAAAGGTATAACAGTCCTTTATGTCTCTGCTCAGAAAGACTCCAGTGAGAGGCAAAGTGATAGATAAGTGATTTATTAGACTAGGACGCTAGTGAGGCTTACAATCCAGCAGGTGAGAGATGCCGCACCCTGAGAACTTAGTGGGCTACAGTTTTATAATCAAAGGGAAAATCGGGGCTGGGTAAGAGACCACTTTCTTCCTCATTCTTGGGTAGACATCATGCTTCTATCATCAGCTCCTCCAGGTTGGGCAAGGGAGTTTTCTTCCCTACAGGGTCAAGCCAGGACTGTTAAGGCACTATGGGAATATTTCAGATCTCAGTACAATGAGGGTCTTTACTTTGACATGTTAGCTTTCTGTAAATTATTGTTTTTAACCTGGGCAGAGAGCATGACCGAGGGGTCATTAACTTGCTGAACTCAATGGGCAGGAGGTAGGTCTCATGCACCCATTATTTTATTGTTTCGGGGTATGTCTGCTGCTGCTTCTGCATGGTTTTGTTGCTAAGCAAGCCTGTTTGGTTTTGCTGTTGAGAAAGCCTGCTTTTTTGAGTGATCATTAACTTACAGGGGTTTACCATATTTTTCTACTTAGAATCCTCTAGTGGGATTAACTATTTAATCACCTACTTTGTCCCTTTGCCCCTATCAGAATCACCGACATCAAAACTTTAACTTTCAGAGAATAAGTAAAAATAAGTTCCTTTCTTGTGTCAGTGATGAGTGTTTGGGGAAAGACAATATTTACACCATGTTAGCTCTGGCTCTAGCATCTATTCGCCTCTGGACCTGGACTGCAGGGCCGCCCGCCCCGATGGCGCAGTGCAGCCAGGAGCCGCCAGGGGCCGCCACTGCCAGCCGCTCCCCACAGCCGCCGCTCTGTGCGTCGCCTGCGCAGATCGCAAGGGGATACTGAACCCGAGGGCGCGGCGCAGTGCATCCTGGGTCGGCGTAGCCATGGCGGCTCGTGTCCTTTGCGCCTGTGTCCGCCGACTTCCCACGGCCTTCGCGCCGCTGCCCAGGCTCCCCACGCTAGCCTCGGCCCGGCCGCTCAGCACTACCCTCTTCGCCGCGGAGACCCGGACGAGGCCTGGGGCTCCGCTGCCGGCCTTGGTGCTCGCGCAGGTGACTGGCGGTGACTTTGTGGGGGGCCTTGGCTGGGGTCCGGCGTCGGGCCCACTCGGGGTGGGAGGGAGGGGCCAGGCAGCGGGGCCGCGGCCACTGTGGCTCCTGTTGGTGGGGATGACCAGGGGACACCTGCTCGCTCCCTCTCCCACTGCCTAATGGTGCTTGGTTGACCCCTGCCGGCACTCGGGTGACCTAGAGATTGTGAACAAGAGCACAGAGCTGGAGTCAAACACCCCTGGGTTCGAATGCAGCTTGCCTCTGACCAGAACTTTGGACAAACCAGGTACCGTCGCCCACCCTTAGTCTGAATCGTAAAACTCTACCTTGTGCAGTTCCAACGAGGTGTAGAGGAGATCATACTGGTGGAATGCCGAGCGCCGTGCTTGGTAAGCTCTCAAAAATACCGGTCGCCGTTAGTCGTAATGATAATGATAAATACCGTGATGGCTTTCTAGGGAAAAACTAATGACTGGATGCAAAGAGGAAGACACGCCGCCCTACAGCCTTCTCCACAGCAGTTCTCTCCCCAGGTTTCTCTCTGTGGCACCTTTTGCCTGTTTTGGGGTCTCCTGCAAATAAGGATAGGAAGCAAGTTAGTTTTTAAGTTTTTTTAAAATCTGATGAAACCTTTTAGAGACTGAATTTCTCCTTATGTTAATGACTCTCAACCTTAGTTGCACATTCAAATCACCTGGGTAGCTTAAAAATAAGTATGTTCCTCGTGGGCCCCCCACCCATCTGATTTACCTCTGTGATGAGGCACTGATGTGTGCTCTGTAAATTCCCCCGGTGACTCTGAAGTGCAACAGGGTTAAGAACTATTGTCTTAAGGGTAGATAGATTCCCAAAGTTAAGTAGAGAATGCCCTTTTCAAACTCTAGGACTTCATGTAATTGTGGTTTCAACCTCCACTAAGGTATTAGAATAAAACCTAAGAATGCCCAGGCCAAATCAATTAAAATCTCTAGCAGTCCAACGTGGTCATCTATTTTCAAAAGTTGTCAGTGATTCTTATGTGCAGCCAGTGTTAAGATTTACTGACAGTGTAGTAAATTCATCCATGGGGATTGTCCTGTCAGTGAATCAAAAAGTTAAAAGTGTCACCTTGAAGTTAAAAGAGTAGTGTATATAGTTACCGTTTTGTTCCTGAGACCAACTTCAGTGTCAGGCTAAGAGGCAAAGTGATAATTCCTTATTCTTGGAGCATTGCTCTTCAAACTTGATTGTGCGTTCTGCTCACTTGTGTTAAAATATAGGTTCTGGAAAGGGGCCTGAGAGTCTTCATTTCCAGTGGCCTTCCAGAAGATCCTGCTGCTGCTTCTTGGACCGTGCCTTGAATTGCAAGGTTCTCAGAGAGGTTCCACTACCTCTGCTGGGTTTACATACACAGCAGAGCAGCCATTTTCTTTATGCTTACAGAGTGATTTTGACTAAGTGCTCCCATTTACCTACCTTGTATCCTTTTTGGATTAAACTGGAGAGTAAATACTTGTTCCTTCAAAGATATTGAGGGACTGTGTGCCAGGCCTTATGCTAGCAGTTGAGAAATACAGAGATGCATACAAAAGAAAGACATCAATTCATGTCTTCATTGGACACGTGGCAGCTATGTTAACCTTGCCAGCTTAGTCCCTGCTGTGCGGTTTTCCCTAGGTGGTTTCTGACATTATTTTCCCTTGGTTCATCTCTGGTTCCACCTTGTTGGGAACTTTCTCTACCAAATCATTAAATGTTGGTAAGGTGAAGAGATCACTTGCCACACAGTCTCCCTCACCCATCTCTTTGCTCTCTTGGTTTCTCTTACCGCTCGTATGCCAGTCACCCCAAACTTCTGCCTCCAGCCTTTGTTCATTTCATCTGAACCTTTGCTCATTCTACCTATTCTGTTTTGTCAGCTTTTCCCTCCTCAAATCCATCCACTGTGCAGACCCTGGAACAACTAGTTATTCATTTATATTCTAATTTTTTTCCCCTGAAAAAAGGAGCCGAAGCAGCTTTCCTGGGTATAAAAATAACAACAATATAAAATAGAATGTACCAAAAAAAAAAGATGTAGTGGCCTAAAATGGGACCCTGAAGTCTTATACTTGACCCAGAGCCCTGAATCTAGACAGGCAGCCAGAGTACAGAGAATTTCCAAAAAGTTCTTGTGCAGGGAAAGCTCAGCTGTTCCTGGTACTGGAACCAGACTGACACGTGTGGTGGTGATGGACTTGGGGCTGTGATCTGACAACGTCATTCATTCCCAAGTCTCGTATCTCTACCCTCATTGGCTCTCAAGGATTGAATGACAACTTCTGTTACTGAAGCAACCTACAAATACCTGTCATGGCCCTTGCCACATTTTTGTTATAATTGAAATGATCTGTTTGGATTAGTGTTTTCCATTAGACCATAGGCTTCTCCAAGGGTAGGTGTCTTTATTTATCTTTGTGGATCCAGCCCACTGCACCGTGCTTGGCACATAAGGTAAAGCTCAAAGGCTGCTGAGCCAGGCAGGTAATAGGTAAAGGCAGGGCATTGCCGTTTGAGGACAGGTGTGTGTGCAGTGCAGAAGAAGAGTGGATCGATGGAAACCCCACTGAGGATGGTCCTGAAGGCAGCGGCTTCTCATGCAGTGGGGGTGGATGTAGTGGCACATGCAGAGGCCAGGATGAGCCCAGCAATTACTTAGTGTTGCCCTTCCTGTGCCTGTGAAAGGGAGAGACCTAAATTGAGGTGGGAAGACAGGTACATTGAAGGGTGCTGTATGTGCTCATTCACCCACTGAGGAATATGGATGTTCTCTGTCTGGGTCACAGGGAGTAATTAACGCAATTTGTTGAAGGAACATTTGAGACCTTCCCCCCCACTTAGGTGGGTGACCCAGTAAACATGATGGTGAGAGCATGGGGAGAGTGGAGGCTGGCTTTGAGGTTTCCGGCTAGAGCCCCAGGGGCGGAGAAGGAATGGAGGTCTGCAAGCACGTGTTTTGGAGACAGGTAAGGAATTTATAACCAAACTGAGGGTGGGATGTCTGCTACCTGGGTAGAGCCGTCCAGGGGGTAATTTGCAGAGATGGTCTTTAAAGCCACCTAGGTTCCTCTGAGTTCCCCTCAGAGATGGACCCAGTTCAGGGTAAGATGGATATTAATAGAAACTACTCAGGTTTATTCGTGCTGGTTCACAGGGTTGGGTCCTCATTCTTTTCCTACAGACAGTGGCTTCTCTGATGTCTGAGGGAGGTGATTTTGTTACATATAATTGTTAAATGTAGACCTTGGGGAAGAATAATTAACACCAGAAACAATGTTGGCCGTTGGGGACACTTTTCAGAAGTGCTTGTCCACTCTGTTTTTAATGGCTGAGATCCAGCAGAAAAGAGGCAGTAAGACCCTTGAGGAGGCCATTCTGGGAGACCTGGGGCAAGATAACTAAGCTTTTGTCTCAGTTTCCTCACCTGCAAAACAGGGTTATTAATTAGCTCTAAAGGAGATGGCATATGTAAAGTGCTCTTGGCAGTACTGTAACCCGATAGGAGATCAGTGAAGAGGCTAGGAAGGGAAGGACTCAATCAAGTGCTTTGGGCTACACTACTGCCTCACTCTCAAACTGGCAGGTCACTGCCATCCTGAGCCTGCTGCTGCTGCTGCTAAGTCGCTTCAGTTGGATCCAACTCTGTGCGACCCCATAGACAGCAGCCCACCAGGCTACCCCATCCTGGCATTCTCCAGGCAGGAACACTGGAGTGGGTTGCCATTTCCTTCTCCAATGCATGAAAGTGCAAGTGCAAGTGAAGTCGCTCAGTCATGTCCGACTCTTCATGACCCCATAGACTGCAGCCCACCAGGCTCCTCCATCCATGGGATTTTCCAGGTGAGAGTACTGGAGTGGGGTGCCATTGCCTTCTCTGCCTGAGCCTACTAGACAGCCCTGAATAACACTTACTCTGTATGTGCCAGGCAGTGTTCTAAGCCCCTCTACGTTTCATTATCTCCTTGATACCTCAACAATCCTGTGAACTTGGGTACTGTTGTTTCAGTTCAGTTCAGTTGGTCAGTCGCGTCCGACTCTTTGCGACCCCATGAGCTGCAGCACACCAGGCCTCCCTGTCCATCACCAACTCCTGGAGTTCACTCAAACTCATGTCCATCAAGTCAGTGATGCCATCCAACCATCTCATCCTCTGTCGTCCCCTTCTCCTCCTGCCCTCAATCTTTCCTAGCATCAGGGTCTTTTCAAATGAGTCAGCTCTTCGCATCAGGTGGCCAAAGTATTGGAGTTTCAGCTTTAGCATCAGTCCTTCCAATGAGCATACCAGGACTGATTTCCTTTAGGATGGACTGGTTGGATCTCCTTGCAGTCCCAGGGACTCTCAAGAGTCTTCTCCAACACCACAGTTCAAATGCATCAATTCTTTGGCTCTCAGCTTTCATTTTAGTCCAACTCTCACATCCATGTGTGACTACTGGAAAAACCATAGCCTTGACTAGACAGACCTTTGTTGTTTATGGTCACTTAGCAGATAAGGAAAACTAGGGCATAGCAAGATTAAATAACTTGCCCAAGGCCAAACAGCTAGTAACAAAGAGCTAACACTGGGATACTTTCTCCTTCCAGAGCCTGAGTTCCCCTGTGATACACCCTCCTGTTTCCTGCACAGCCCACTGCAGCCACCTTTTGAGACTGGCCTGTGCTTTCCAGGTGGGGCCCTGCTTAGTCTCATTTATGCAGGTCAGGAAGCAACAGTTAGAACTGGACATGGAATAACAGACTGGTTCCAGATAGGAAAAGGAATACGTCAAGGCTGTATATTGTCACTCTGCTTATTTAACTTATATTCAGAGTACATCACGAGAAACACTGGGCTGGATGAAGCACAAGCTGGAATCAAGATTGCTGGGAGAAAAATCAATAACCTCAGATATGCAGATGACACCACCCTTATGGCAGAAAGTGAAGAGGAACTAAAAAGTCTGTTGATAAAAGTGAAAGAGAAGAGTGAAAAAGTTGGCTTAAAGCTCAACATCCGGAAAACGAAGATCATGGCATCTGGTCCCATCACTTCATGGCAAATAGATGGGGAAACTGGAAACAGTGTCAGACTTTTATTTTTTGGGCTCCACAATCACTGCAGATAGTGACTGCAGCCATGAAATTAAAAGACGCTTACTCCTTGGAAGGAAAGTTATAACCAACCTAGATAGCATATTAAAAAGCAGAGACATTACTTTGCCAACAAAGGTCCATCTAGTCAAGGCTATGGTTTTTCCTGTGGTCATGTATGGATGTGAGAGTTGGACTGTGAAGAAAGCTGAGCGCCGAAGAATTGATGCTTTTGAACTGTGGTGTTGGAGAAGACTCTTGAGAGTCCCTTGGAGTGCACTTAGATCCAACCAGTCCATTCTGAAGGAGATCAGCCCTGGGTGTTCATTGGAAGGACTGATGCTGAAGCTGAAACTCCAATACTTTGGCCTCCTCATGTGAAGAGCTGACTGATTGGAAAAGACCCTGATGCTGGGAAAGATTGAGGGCAGGAGAAGGGGACGACAGAGGATGAGATGGTTGGATGGCATCACCAACTCGATGGACATGGGTTTGGGTGGACTCCGGGAGTTGATGGACAGGGTGGCCTGGTGTGCTGCGGTTCCTGGGGTCGCTAAGAGTTGGATACAACTGAGCGACTGAACTGAACCGAACTGACTGAATCACAGGGAACCCACCTGGCCCCTGCAGGCAGTTGCCAGTGCTGCTGGGGTCGATGCTGACACCTAGTGGGCCACTTGGGTAGCTGCATGTGAAAGTGCCCTCACCAGCCTCTTCCCTTGGGTGCCGGGCATGTCAGCCTCCTGTCTCTCACCCTTTCCCAGCGGTAATTCACCTCATACCACTTCTTGCTGTGCTGCACACATACGAGGCCTCTGTTAGATCCTCCCACCTCAGATTTCTTTTCTGTCATTACCAGTATTAACTCATGTCTTCTCCCTCTTTCTCTTTGGTCCTTTTTGCTTCTTCCCTTTTTTTTGTGGTTTGGAAACCTTTTCTAGTCATTGTTGATAAGTTGGCCTGTGGCATCCCCAGATCAGAGGTCTCCTTTTTTTTTTTTTTTTTTTTAGAGGTCTCCTTAATTTAACATGCTGTAATCGGAAAGGAAAGGAGACCATAAATGGAAACAAAAAGAACAAGTGCTCTGATCTCTTTAGCTTGCTGATTAAACCTGATTCAAATACTTGATTTTCCTTTTTTGCAAGATAAGTGTTTCTTAAACAGATAGTACTGATTTGGTTAACTGGAAGTTTTTTTTGTTTTTCAATCATTCATTTTTATGGTTGTGCTGGGTCTCCGTTGCTGCGAGGGCTTTCCTTTAGCTGCAGAGAGCAGGGACTGCTCTTCAGTTGCAGTGCGTGGGCTTCTCATTGCGGTGATTTCTCTTGCTGCTCTGGGGCACTCGGGCGTCAGTAGTTGTGGCACGTGGGCTCAGGAAGTGTGGCTCTCCGGCTCTAGAGCACAGGCTCAGTAGTTGATGCGCACAGGCTTAGTTGCTTGGTGCATGTGGGATCCTCCCGCATCAGGAATCAAACTGATGACGCCTGCATTGGCAGGCGGATTCTTTACCACTGAGCCATCAGGGAAGCTCCGGCAGTTTTTTAAAATACATTAATTTTATTTTGGTTGCACTGGGTCTTTACTGCTGTGCAGAGGCTTCTAGTTGTGGTAGGCAAGGGCTATTCTCTAGTTGAAATGCATTCTCACTGAGGTGGCTTCTTGTTGCAGAGCTCAAGCTCTAGGGCAAAGGCTCGGTAATTGTGGCACACAGGCTTCGTGGCCCTCAGGCATGTGGGATCTTCCTGGACCAGGAATCGAATCTGTGTCCCCTGCACTGGCAGGTGGATTCTTAACCGCTGGGCCAGCAGGGAAGTCCTGGCAGCGTTGTTTGGTTTTGGGTTTTTTGTTTGTTTGTTTGTTTTAACAGTTTTTCATAGACCTTTGTGACTGGAGGACCTTAATCCCAAAAAGGAAACCCACTTCCTATGGATTTCTATCCCCTAAGAACTCCAAACTGCAGACCTAAAATCAACTTCAGAAGGTGAACACACCAGTTGAGGTTAAAGACTTCTGTACTACAAACTGCCAGACGGCTGTCTCATTTTCCCCTCTTGGCCCCATGCCTTCCATGGCGTTAAGTCTGCTGATCTGTGACTTGGACTCCCTTTCACATTCTGTGAAGGAATCCAGTCAAGACTGTCATACCTAGTTGAATTCCAACTGGGCTAAGATCAGAAATTTGAGATATTACACAATGATGGCAAAGATCAGAATGTCTCATTATTTAGTGGGTGGCAACAAGGCAAGCCCACTTGGAAGGGAAACAGATTGGGAACTAATGCGTGCGAACTCATCATCCTCTTCTTTGGGTTCATAGCTGGCTTCATTTGTCTTGGCCAAAGTTTATAATTACCATCAGGGCCGAATTAGACACTTCTGGTGTGTGATTCTCAGTGTCAGTTCACCCTGACAGCTCTTTTGAGGAGTTATTTTGCCTTGGGTATTAAAAGGGTAGTGGGCTGCTTGAGATGTGAGAAGCTTTAGGGTCCTCTGCAGACCCTAGATGATTTTAGTGGCAGTTTCACTGAGTGGGGCAAATGTCCCAAAGCCTGGAGGCTGACCAGAGGAGAGAAGAGTGCCTGTCCTGACTTAGAGGAAAGGAGATCTTTTTTTTGGCCACACCGTGTGGGATCCTAGTTCCCTGACCCAGGATGGAACTCGAGGACCTTGCATTGGAAACATGGAGTTCCAACCACTGAACTGCCAGGGAAGTCCCAAGAAATCCATTTTTATGCTGTTGAACTGCTATGGCTTCTGACTCTACCCTGCATTAGGCCTCTGTGCATCCTGGTGGCCACAGTGAGCCTCCCTGGAGGTGGATTTGCTAGCCCTGTGAAAGCTCTGTGAAAGACATCTGTAGCCGGTGCCTTCTCTAGAGGCATTTTGGGCTCCACAGCAGCGCTTCCCTTGCTCTAGGTTCCAGGCAGAGTTACACCGCTGTGCCGCCAGTATAGCGACGCACCGCCTTTGACATTGGAGGGAATCAAGGACCGTGTTCTTTACGTCTTGAAACTCTATGACAAGATTGACCCAGAAAAGGTAATTGATGTGGTTTAAATGGTTTTTCTTTAAATGTGTATTTAATCACATGGTACAATATCCCAAGTGTCTAAAGCAAAAAATCGCTCCCAGGAACCCTGTTCTTCTGGGAGGTGCCAGCTGACCTGGCTTCTTGGGTGTGTTTCTGGAGACTTCTCAGTGCGTGTGGAAGGGCATATATACACAAGTACATGTATTTATATTACACGTACTATGTGATCTGTTATTGCCCACCATCTTAAAAAAACCACAACTGATCGTATACTGTGAATACTGTTTGAAGGATTCGTCTAGTGATAGTGAGGTCTGGATTAAAGACAAGGTGATAATAGACACTGTGCCATTCCTGAGCAGGACGTCACTTCTAAGGTGTGGCGTCTTGGTGGTCAGTAAGGCAGCAAGGAAAAACAGACTCTCAGATGTCATTCAGAACAGTGATCAAAGATCACTGTAAAATGTACAAAGTCAGTTCATCATTAGCTTTATATATATTGCTAACTATTTCAAAATTAAGGTTGAATAAGTTAACATGTAAAGCACACCAAGTGTATGTTGTCACAGGTTAAAAGTATATTGTTATTAATTGTTATGGATCTTGATATTTAAAATATGACCTCTTTATAATAAAAAAAAACTTCTTGGTAATGATTAAGTGACATTTCACCATTCAGTTATTTTGAGAAGCAAGTGTTCTCACAGACTGAATTTTGCATTTGGTGTTCTTTTCTTGCAGCTTTCAGTAAATTCCCATTTTATGAAAGACCTGGGCTTAGACAGTTTGGACCAAGTGGAGATTATCATGGCCATGGAGGACGAATTTGGTAACGCACAGGCTGGGTCTTGGTTCTTGATTTAGGTGGATTAAATGCAGAGAAATGCTGGGAGTCTGATGGGGATTTGCAATTGTAGTGCGCTACCCCCCACCTCCACCTGCTTACTATCAGATGAAGTAAACGTCAGGGACAGTGTACTTAATAATATTTGGGAAGCAGGTCTGCAGAGCGCCCAGTGCAGTACCAAGGGCTCAGTGACAAGAAGAGGCCTGGGGGAGCATGGCCCTGAGATTCTTGGGGTGGGGCTCCTAGATGAAGGGCGTAGCCTTCACCTGATGGCTGATGACAGCTTGGAGCACCTCCCCACCAGTGAGCTAGACCTAAGTGTCCATGTCTAGAAAAGCGCCAGGTGTGCCTAGGTTAGGATGTGTGCCTGTACACACACCCATACACACGTCTTGGTTTCCTGCAGCGGTTTCCATGCACATTCCCAAGTTATCCTTGTCTGGGATGGTTAGTTATACAAATGAGACTGTTACGAGGTTCCACGGCTCATTTAGGAGGTGAACTGCCTGAATGGAAGCCAAGGGACTTGTATGCCATCCCACAGAGAAGAACTTAATTACAGTTCCTCAGAGATCACCCTAACTAGAGGGGTGGTACCGGGAAGGGCTGCGGGGTTTCTTTCTGGGGTAGTGAAAATATTCTAGAGTTAGATAGTGGTGATGGTGCACAACCTTGTGAATATACTAAAAACCATTGAATGCTGCCCTTGAAACGGGGGCGTTTTCTAGTATGCAAATTATGTCTGAAAAATACATCATCTGGTACATAACAGGCTCACAAATGGGATTCAAGATTGCTGGACATTTCTGATGTGCTTATGCATGTTGTTGAAGGGTTAGATGCTTTCGGTTCTAAAGGATTTGCTTTTTCTACACTCATGCATTGTCGTAAATTTCACTTTCAGGGTTTGAGATTCCTGATATAGATGCGGAGAAGTTAATGTGCCCACAAGAAATTGTAGATTACATTGCAGATAAGAAGGATGTATATGAATAAGATATCAGGTAAACAATTTGGCTTATTGTTCTCCCATAGAGTTAATCTCTCCATGGTTCTTCGATAAAAACTTCGGAAGAAATGGAAAAATGGAAGTGCTTGACAAGATTTTCAGGAGTTATAAAATGCAGGTACCTTCTGGTTATCTGCCACTCCAAGGGGGCCAACCCTAGTGTTCATCTTTCTCCTCCAGAGGGATTGACAGCAGTTCATTCCTAGTCAGGACTGTCAGCCCTCCTCATAAAAGCAGACTTGTACGAAAAAACTGAGCAGGGTCACCCCGAAGTGGAGGCCTTTGCCTCCCTCAGTTACCCCCCAACCCCAAGGCCTGTCCAGCCTGCTGTCCAGGAAACTGAGATGGCCTGGCTCCTAAGTAGGCAGGAGAGGCCTTCTGGGTAGGAGCATGAACTCCGGCGACAGACGCCTGAGCTGACCCAGCACTGCCGCGTCCTGTGAGCCTGGGATCTTGGGCAGACTGTGCAGCCTCCGTAGCCTCAGTTTCCTCATATGTAAAATGGGGGTATGACAGGGCCTGCCTGGGGCTTTTGTGAAGGTAAAACTGTAGTGTGTGTCAGTCATCTAATACAGTGCCTGAAGTAAAGAAGCCTCTTAATATTAGCTGTTGTTCTTTAGGCTGTAGAATAAGTGATCAGACTTTAAAAATAAAACATTCTCTTTGTGTCTGTAACTTTAGTTACCCTGGATTTAGCACCTCAGAGATTATTACTTAAAGTTAGTAACACCAGAATTTACTTTGTCTTTTGAATTTACTTTGTCTTTTGCCAGACCCTTTTTCCTCACTGAGAGAAGGCTCAGAAGATGCTGGCAAGTGTCTGGCAGTGAGAACACATTTCTGCATCATTGCTGACTTTGAGAGTAATTCTGTCTAGACTTGTATTTAAATTGTCTTAAGTGTTTTTGCCCTTTGAAAATAAATCTGTGAAACCAAGATTTTTCTGAGTCTTCAGTTTTTTATGTCCAGAGTGCTTTTTTTAATAGATTGACATTGCTTAGCATTTTTAAAGATTAGTCTGTCATTGGTATTCATGGATATCAGAAATATAACTTTTTCAGCAGAGTGCCTGAAATAAGTTTCTCTCTGACCGCCTTCAGTATGAGGAATGAATTAGTGATAAGATGATGTTTTGCCTCAAAATACTTTGTGCCCCCGTTAGTTTACTGATTATTCCTCGTATCAGCTGACACCAGTGTGTGGGACTAATTTTTCATCCCTGTCCTGAGGATCCATTTCTGAATTAATAGCATTTAGTAATTTTGGTAATTTAGTAATTTGGGGAAGATAAAAGGTTCTCTTTCCCCCTAGGTTACTTTGACTTTGTGTCTGTCTGTCATATATCAGTAACAACCCTGTTCCTTTTATTCCTAGCACTGTGTTAGGTCTTTGGAGTTGATGTAGGCAGCTGCTCAGCTCTTAGAGACTTAACTTCAGAGACCTATCCTAAAATACTTGGTTTACTTTTAGTGGAACTTCTAGTATGCAGGAGGAAGGAGATCAGTCTTGTACTTAAGTAGGAAGTAGCATCGTTGCAGAGGTGGAGGGACTGGCTGTATGATCCTCAGCTGGCAGAGAATCTCGTGGCTGAGGGACGAGGTGACAGGACTCTGCAGTCTGGTGTGGGGTTTGGGCCACACACCTGCTTCTCCTGGAGGTACCCGGTGTTGCCAGTTCCTCCTGTGTCACTTTAGAACTACTATAGACAAGAAAGCAGTCACATTTCCCTCCTTTTTAAGTAAACAGGAAGCATTCATTGCTATGCTACATTTTTAAGCACTTAAGATATTCTTGGAAAACTGCAAAATTGGAACATAAGGGACTGCCTCTTTCTTTTTCAACAAATAGTTTGAGTGCTTATTAGGCACTAGAGATCCAACAGGCAAAAAAATAGGCTGCACAGGACTCCTGATTGGAACGTACCTTAATTTAATATCTGGGGTAAATGTTCTGTTTTATTTCCCTCAGCAACTACACATTTTGCCAAAAATTGCAAATGTGTTTGTTGCTGCCTAAAATGCTGAAGTCAGCAGTACTGCCACTAAAGAGATTGCTAAAATCTTAACCACATACCTGCCGTGAAATGGCCCACTCATAACCATTCTGTGGTGGTTCTAAGTCTTAAAGGAGCCAGAATGAGGCAGTGGGAGAGGTGCGGGGAACACCCACACATTATTTGGTGACAGTGGTATTTAGGATCTGGGTGCATGTTCAAACAGCAAAGGCCTTTCTGGTCTAAAAACTTGCTGTGAAGTTCTTTGAGAAACCGGTGTGCCCCTATACATAGGCAGCAAACTGGCCAAATACAGCATTCCAAAGTGTGTCAATCAGAACAAACAGGAGGATCAGTGTGTCTGCTGCAGGCAGGTCCCTTGGGGAAGGGGCGGCTGGGAGGCCTGTCACGACCTACGTCTGGGCCCAGTGCTGTTCTGTCTCCTCCGAACAGCCAGGGCACTCATGCACCCAATGTAACTACGGTGTGCCGGCCACTGCGGAGCACTCCTCCAGGCTGGGCCTTGGGTCACAAGCGTAAAGTCTGCTCACTGGAAGCTCACCATCTGGTAAAGGAGACCGTGAAAATCCATGTGATGTTTCATATTTGGCATCACCAATGATACCAAGCATTGACTGAGCTGCTCCTGAAGTCATGAGAGGACATGTCACCTTTGTGGTATTCTTCATCCAACTGATCATGAAACAAATCCAGAAGGTAGGACTTTAAAAAAAAAAAAGTGACGTGGAACAGAAAGGACAAGGTAACTAAATTAAGGAGACCAGAGACACGTTAACTTCATGGGAAATGTGAAGCTTGAAAGGTTTGGGGAAAAAAACAGGACATTTTGAGGACAACTGGACTCTACATAGGTGATAATGTTAAATTTCTTACATATAATTAGTATTGTGTAATAAACTAACCTTATGCTCAGGAGAACTTAGAAGTGAAGCAGCAAGATGTCTGCAGGTGACTTTATTTATCTGGCTGCTCCGGGTGTTAGTTGTGGCATGTGGGATGTAGTTCCCTGATCAGGTATTGAACCTGGGCCCCCAGCATGGGGAGCTTGAAGTCTTAGCCACTAGACCACCAGGGAAGTCCCTGTAGGTAACTTTTGAATGGTTCAGGATAAAGAAAAAAGAAACGGTAGCAGTGTTAACAGATGGTGACTAGGTGACAGCCCGTCAACTATCCTGTTTGAAATTTGTTAAGACAACATGATAGAGTGTAACAAAGTATATGGACGGCATTCAGCTGGATATCCCACAGTGTGGGGTCGGTTCAATGGGGACAGTTTTACACGACGAAAAATTGGTATTTTATTTTAAAAGTGAAAGTGAGTCACCCAGTCGTATCCAACTCTTTGCAAACCTATGGACTATACAGTCCAGGGAATTCTCCAGGCCAGAATACTGGAGTGGGTAGCCTTTTTCCTTCTCCAGGGGATCTTCCCAACCCAGGGATCAAACCCAGGTCTCCCACATTGCTGGCAGATTCTTTACCAGCTGAGCCACAGAACAGACTATAAACAGCAAGATTCTATTTCCATACGACACATACCAAAATGCTAGATTACCACGGGGTAGAAATACCTTGGCTTATTTTTGTTAGTGTTTTCTAAATATAAACACGTTGTGTAAAAAGTAAGAAATCTGTGAAAACTGGGAGGTCATTAGGAGCCGAGGCTTGGGAAAGGCATTCCCAAGCAGTGAAGCCTCAGCTGTATTCCTAAGGCTCCACCGGGGTCAGCCCCATGGCATGGGCAGGAGCCACGGCAGCACCACGTGAGCACAGGAGGTGAAATGCCATTGGTTCGGGCCGGGGTTATGACTGGAGGATGAAATCCTGGGTGGGGTGGCCTCTGGTTAAAGCTGTGGCTGGGATCAGGTCACGAAGCAGGGCCTCATTTGTCTTTTAAGGAACTTGTAGGCAGCAGGTGCAGGATTTCCCAGAGCAGACGCAGTCAGCCATACTCGAGCTAAGTGGTTGGCAGCTGGCTGTGCAAAGGGTAAACTGAAGGGTATGAAAGTGCTGGGCACTAGAAGAACCCAAGAGAAAGATGCAGATTTGGAGGTTGGGATAAAGAGAAGAGAGATTGCAAAAATACTCTGGGGATAAAAATAGCAGGTGGTCAGATGACAGAGGAAGTGAGAGTCTAGGGTATCTCTCAAGTTCACGGCTTGGGGCTATTGGTCCTGGGTGAACTGCTATCTGTAAGAGGGAAGAGAGGAGCGTCAGACTGAAGAGGGATACAGGGGCTTCCCTGGTGGCCTAGCCAGTTAAGACTCCATCCTTCCATTGCACTGGGACGTGGGTTCAGTTCCTGATCGGAACTAAAATCTGGCATGCCACATGGAGTGGCCAAAAAGGAAAAAGGGATATCATTTCAGTTTGGGATGTTGGATTTACTTGTGGGATACCCAAACAGATGACAGATAATGATCTAGAACTCTAGGCTGGAGTATGTTTGTGAGGTGCCTCCTCTGGACCTGCTCCCTCCTGCTTTGACGTTCCTCTGTGGATACCCCAACTCTAATAAGGGATTTACGTGGGAATGACTGACCCTCTGCTCATGAGATGGCCTCTTGGTGCTTAAGCCTAAAGTGAACTTGGCTTCCTTCCGGGATGGAATACAGCTGGTGTGGAGAGCTAGAACTACGTGAGACTTACCTACCATTTGAGATTTCTCTATCAAGCCCACGTACTATTTACTGTCTCGATTTTTTAAATGGTGGCCAAGCAATAAATATCAAGGTTCAAAGTTAAAAAAAAAACTCACAAACATATGTTAGTACCCTTAAGATAAATAAACCAGGGAGAAAAAAGAAAAAAATTATGAAAGCAAAACAAAGTAGCCAAGCTCTTTCCTAAATTCTCAAAAATAAGACTGGCATCTCGGAGCAGAGACTCTGGGGTCAGGCACATCTGGATTCTGAATCACAGCCTCAGTCTGTGACAGGCATGTGACCTTGGCTAGGTCTCTTCTCAAAGTTTCCTCCGATGGGTAAAGGGGTGGACAAGAGGTGATGGAGTGGTGACCATGGAATGCACATACTTTATCTGTCCCGGTGCCTGGCAGTGGACAGACTCAATGCAAGAGCTGATGTTAAACAACGTGCCCACCCTGGAGAGAGGGTTCAGGAGCACCCATTCTTCACCGAGGCTGGAGCCCTGCAGAAGGTCCTTTCCCAGCAACTGGCCTGACGCAGAGCATGAGGCCCAAAGCCTGCCAGGTGGCCTGCCACAGCTGCGGTCTTCTACAGTCTGGAGTGTTCATCTGAAAGCCCCAGACTCACAGTGAACTGAAGTCACCGGGAACAACACGTCTCGGATGCTAAGGTTATTGTGTCTCTGGGTAACACGCCAGTAAGAGCCCTGTCTGGTATTTCTACTCTGGAATTCTTGGGCAAGAAAACACTTCTCTTTCCCTCGGGGTTGCATCTGCTAGAAGCTGAGTCAACAGAGAACAAAGTAGAGCTGAGAGCTGGAGGGTCAGGCGCCCGATGTGACTTGGGGGCCCACACAGGCCTAGGTCTGACACTGGACTTTCTGGTTACAATCCCCTTGCGTAATTCACATGAACTGGGTTTGTCACCAATAACCGAGTCCTCAGTCGCGGATCCCTGCAGTCAGCAAGTCTCACATGTGGGAGGGAGGGCAGGGCAGAGAACAAGGTGACTCTGCCAGGTGGGGGCGCCAGTTTGCGACCCCCACCGGAACCACAGCTCCAGAAGCCTTGGTAACAGGGTAACACTCAAAGACAGGAAGGGAAGGAGAGCAGGGGGTCAGGATACAAATGCTCATTAGAGACACATGGAGGGGAGGTTTCTTTAAAGGGAGAGCACTAGCAACGACAAAGTTAAAAGGATATTTAAAACAAAAGACAGGACTCAGAAACGTAAGAATTATTGATTGCGAAGAATCATTCCAGAAGATGTATTAACTAGTATTACTAATTTCACATCGTCTATATATTAGGTGATATTACTGAACTGATATTCGTTTTTTCTTAGGTGAGGTACCCGTGTGGTGCTAAGGTGTAATAATGGCCTTACCCTTTGGAGATGCTGCTTACGTATCCACACGAAACATGTCATGGCATCTGTAAGGCGGTCAAATGATTCAGCAAAATAAAGTATGCATGTGAAGAGAAGGCAAATGGAGTTAACGTTTTAACAACCGGTGAACCCACGTGAAAGCACGAAGTGGTCACTAGCATTTTTCAACTTTCTGTAGGTTTGAAAATGTACAAAAAAGGGAAGACAGCAAGTGATTACAATGAGATAGAGAGGAAAGTGGTAAAAATAGAAGAAACTTGAAAGTTAGGAGTTATAAAATGAGGTGAAGAGTAGGGAGGGGTCTATCAGTAGAATAAGACAGGCTAAGAAGGCTTCAGAACAAAAACAGCCTCGAGAAACTGGGAAAGGCAGAGGTTAATCCCAGCTGAAAACGGCCCAGCGGTGTCGGCAGAGGCCTCCGGGGTGGGAAGCACAGCAACTTCCTACAAGCAGGATGAGTTAGGCCACTTCGGGCAAAAGCAGGAAGTCCTTGCCTCTTGCCCTCATGACCGTGTTTTGTGGGGTCCCTGCTGTCGAGTGTTCTGATAGCTACCCACAGTTAAGAAAATGCCAAGGTGTCTCCCCCTAAAATATGGTATGATATTCAGAGTGGAGTTCATCTCATTCTCTGTCTGAGGAGGCTCAATCACCCTACCCGGTTTAAGGTGCCTCCAGTAACAGTTCAGAAGTGCCCTTTATGCAGACAGAAGATTCCCCAGGGGCATCAGGCCACAGACAGCATGGAGCACAGCCCCACCCGCAAACAGTCAGAACCTTAAGAATATGTGTGTGGTTCAAGGATTGTGAGGCAATGGGAAACCGCCCAGGAAGGGGCAGTGAGACCAGAACCTTCAGGAACATTTACCAAGTAGGGCGAAGAGGAGAGAGGGTCCAATGGGAGCAGTGCTGGGTCAAAACCAGTTCTGCCAACCTCAGTCACTGCTCATGCCCAGGTCTCTGCTTTCGTCCCGCTGTTGGTAACAGACATCCCTCCCTCCTCCTGGGTCTTTGTGGCTTGCGGCTGAAGCTGCAGCTCCGTCTCAGTGTTTGATCAAACGTGTCCTGGCAGAGTGAGGACTGCGTGGCGGCCTGCCCTCCAACCCCTGGGGGCCAGGCAGAGGAAGGCCCAGACAGGGACATGGCTGACTGCCAAGCTGGGAGCTGGACTCACACGGAGCACATCAAGTCGGATCCCTTTATCAGCTGTTTTCAGCAGGAACAAACGTGGATGTACCCAAGAGCCAAACAAGGAAGATGGTAACATGGTACCCAACAACTGGACAAAAAATGACTCCGGGCCCAGTTTCAATGCTTGTCAATTCCCAGTACAGATCAGGCGCATGAAGAATTTGAAGGAAAAGGAGACGCAATTAATTATCAAACTTTAATTGTAGACTAATCTTACAGGATAAACAATAATAAGACAGCTAGTCAAGGTTACACTTTAAAAAAAAAATTTTCCAGCAGCGCAAATCTAATAGACTAAATACGTTCATCTCCTCCCAAACAGGCATTTGATTAAAAACAAAAACCAGAACAGAGCGTACACCACAAGGAAAACATGGTACTTACGTACATTGTCAAATAAATCTGCAGAACTCGTTAGGAAAGAAAAAGAGATTTTTAGAAACTCAGAAAGCAGTAGAACCACCCAGCCTGGCAGGTCAACTGACCAGATGTCACGTGCACTGGAGGGCTCCTGACCACCTGCGACTTCAGAAAGGCCATGACTTGATCACAAAGCCTGAAGACAAAGGACTATCCTTTCCAAGATAACAGGCAAGGAGAGAGAGGCGCCCTCAGAGGACAGGTGGAAAGCAAGCCGCCCTTGGCACACAGGGTCCTGCCTCTGGCAAAGAGGGCGGGCCAAGTGTGAGCGCCCGGACTGTTCCTCCAGGCACGGTGAAAGGGAGGGTAAGAAGCAAGGCAGCCCGTTCCAGCTGAGATCCGGCAACTGAGCGGTGAAGGGAGTCTCCCTGGCCCTCGTCGTGGAAAGCAGGAGCCTACAGAGGCCTCACCTGGCCCACCACGTCCACGATATAGCAAAGTGCACCCTTAGCTCAGCTTGGCTTTCTTTTTAAAAAGAGCTGACGCTACTTGCAAAAGGCCCATCATCATCGATTAAAACTGAATACCAAATAGTTGAATACTGAATACCAAAGACTTGGAGCAAGTCTTGAGACTATCTCTCTGTTTTCTGAAAAGGCTGACTGAAACAGAGCTGACGGCAGGGATACCTCGTCACTACTCTGCCAGTGGCGGAGGGGAGGGAAGGAAAGGCTTGTTGTCCTGCGAAAGGGCTGCCAGCTCCACGAGAGAAGGCAGCCTCACGCCCCTGCCCGCCCTCAGAGCCCCGCGAGGGCTCCTGCCCCCGCCGCAGCGAGGACTCCGCGCGGAGAGAAGCCTGAGGGAGAATGAACACCGATGCTACCGAAGGGGAAGGGGTGTCTGAATTTGCTGACACAGATTCAGTCAGTACATCCTGGACCGTAGGAAGATGACGACGAGCCCGCTCACGGGCCAAGTGACAGACTAGTGAGCGCTGCTGGGACCCAGGCGCGGCTCTCACCAGACGCTGCCCCGGCGGCTCCTCTGCTCGCCGGGGCTTCCCGCAAGGGCTCCACACGGACGGGGCAGCCAGAGCCCACGATCGGGCCAGCACAGTTCGTGGGCTCTGGAAAGCAACGCTCGAACAGGTCCATACGAAAAGATGTCATTTACAGTATTTATATAGAAGATCTCCAAGTAAGGAAAAAAGCACCATTTTTACTTCAAATAAAAAGGCTCACACAGACTTTGGTCCTGTTTTGAGACGACACCGGCCTGAGCGAGAAGCGGTTTGGCCCTTGGGGAGCAGGGAGGAAGGGGCATCAGGTGGCGGGGGGCAGCCGCCCTGGGGAACCTGGTGGGAAGGGCCTTGGGGAGCAGCCCCGCGAAACGGGGACAGGACGCCTGCTTTAAGAGCGGGCGTGTGGCACTGTCAGGACAAGCCTCTGGGACAGGCAGGCTGGCCAACGGCAAGAGCAGCATTCAAACCGCGACACCACTCCGTGAGTTCGCGAGGCCTGTCAACTGCAGAGCGAGGCTTCCACAAGTGGCAAAGACATGCTCTTTCCTCCAGGGACTGCGGGCTGACAAGGACAGAGGAGCTACAGGTACTGCTCCTTTTGCAAGGGGTGGAAAACAGGCCGTCTCCTGGATGCTACACTTCCCAGACGAACTTGTGCCCCCCAGAAAAGCAAGAGGAGATTTTCCTGCCTAGATCCGTAACCTGGCATGGACGACACCACGAAAAGCAAGAGTCGGTCTGGATGGGCTGGATTCTTGAACTACGGCTTAGAAGGGAAGGGCGCGGAAGATCACCATGAACTGGCTCACAAGGAATAGTCATCTTAGGCGAACACATGCTAATACATCTCACAGAAAGAAGGCTAACAGTCTAGAATCCAGAATGTGAAGTTTGGGACATCTCTTGCCAAACCTTACTATGAGGGCCTGCACCAGTGAGAGGAGAATCGCAAAGACAGCAGCAGAGCAACAGCAAACAGCACAAAGGGTATCATTCACCAAGAGACTGTCCCTCGTTCCAGAGTCAACCAAACCACTGGGAGACGACAGAACTTCACGTGGACAAAGGACATTAAGGGCTAAACCCGGAAGAGGGAGAGCTAATCACGAAAGCCGTTTATCCCATTTTCGATGTTGAAATACACTGGCCAACCCACTAGGTCATGTAACTTCTTCTTGAGAAAGGCAGCATCTCTAAACCTGGGATGAAGGACACTTGAACATAATGCATGAGGAGAAGGACCAAATGCAGACGCGTCACTGAAAGAATCATTGGACTGCTGAAGGATTTCTCAAAAATTCTAAAGAAAGGAGGAAGGATCTGGGTCTGTGGCTGTATGGCTGTATAACTGGCTTCCACCTGGCTCCTCTCAGAGGGGCCTGTCGGCACATCCATGCCAGGCTGGGCCTCAAAGCCGAATCAGCAAGGGCTATAGGCAACTGTCAAAGCAGCAGTGCCGTCTCCCCAGATTGGGGCCCAAAGGGCAAGATGTTCAGACCAGAGTTGCTGGGACACACTCTGCTGCTCAGCGTATACCAGAGCCTGTGTGAGCATCCCAACCAGACCCCTGGCTCTTCCTCTCCTGCCATGCATTCACGAGCAGCAGCGTGGCGGGAGGGAGGCCGGGCAAGGAAGTGGTGATGAGGTACAAAAGGAGGAACTGACATCTTTGGGTTTTCAGAAACAAAAATTCCCATCTAGGAAGTGAGAAAGTAAAAAGGGAAAGAATTCATTCTGAACCAGTGGACAGAGAAATATGGCTTACTAACCCCCACATTTTGCATACAATTTTATATGAAAAAGGAAAAAAAAAACCCACCCACAACTCATCACAACGCAGTCCAAATGTTTGCAACAAAAGAGATGAAAATATTTCAGGTGAAATCACTTAAAAAAAAAAACAACCAAAAAACCAGAAAGCTTTTGATCATTCCTTTCTAAACACAATTGGTAGATCTACTCTCAAACACACTTAAGAGTATTCCACACAACATGTTCAGAATTCAGATTTATTGATTTCCACTGTATTGACTTTTAAAAATGGTATGAAGCTGACTGCAAGAAAGGGAACCGGTGATTTTAAGTTAAAATTAAGCTAATGGTGAAAGTACATCACCTCTGGCTTCAGTCACCACATCACCTCAGATTGGATATAGATATTTTTGAACAAAGTTCCAGAACTCTGAAATCCAGGGATGCTGCAGGCCTCTCCCAGCAATGTCCTTCACTTTGGGTCAGTCTCCTGGGCCAGAGGTGAAAGTGCTTTCAAAAATACTGCCATTTCCCCAGCACAGTGTCTTTGATTGCATCCACATATTGAGTTGGAACCCAGTACACCCAGTAGTAAGAGGCTTCCGTGGGGCCCAACTGAAACGCCTGGAAGGGAAAAAGGAAAACCAAGCGGTACTTCAGAGGTCAGGAGACTGAGCAGGCAGCACAACAAACAAGGGGAGGGCTGAGAGGTGAGTTCATTAAAATGGGAAGGGGAAAAAAACCAAAAACAACTGTGCACATGGGGAGCATTCTCCTGTCAAAAATAAATGAATAAATAAAACATAAAAAGGTGTGGGAGCGTTAGGCATAGCCAATCCTAAAGCGGTGGTTCCCGAACTCGCGTGTGCAGCAGGGCCAGCTGGGGGCTTGTTAGATCAGACTGGGGGCTCCAGCCCTGAGACTTCCTGATTACAGAGAGTCGGGGTGGGGCCTGAGGATCTGCACGTCTAACAAGTTCCCAGGTGAGCTAATACTGCCGACCCAGACACCAGTTTGAGAACCACTGCCCTAGGCAAACCGCCACACATGCATGAGGAGACAGGAGTGTTGAAAGCAGCACTGTCAGAAATGATAAAAACCTGGAAACCACCTACATATCCATCGTAAGGGAACGCAAAATTAAAAGTGACCTACTCAGATGAACACTGGATTTACTTTTACAAGGTATGAACTGGATCTAGAGTGAATACAGACAGATCATAATGTCGAGCCAAAAAAAAGCAAGCTGCAGAACGATACATACCATGATACCATTTATGAAAACTGAAAAAACACAAAACAATACTGTATCTTGGTCATGGATACACGTGAAAATAAGCGCAGAGATGGGAAGGATCCACGTGATAAATCATGACAAGGGCAAAGGGGGAGGGGAAGACAGTGGGGACATATTCACTGCTGGTGGATTTTCTTTTATTTAAAGCAAGACTGAAAGCAAGTTGCAAGATATTTACAACAGTCATTTCCTGGTTGATGGATATATGGGTTTTAGTACTCTCGGTTCTTTTCGGTACTCTTTTAACATTTCTCTAAAAATGAAAAAGCACAGCCACCCTTTTCTAAGGTGAACTGTGAATCTAGTGGAGTGGCACCTGCAAAGATGGAATAGATATCTTCATTAAGACAAAGGCCAAGGCACTCAATGGTGCTTAGAAAAGGGGCAATTAGAACCCATCTCTGCCAGCAACAGCTCCAGAGAGAAATCGGCATTTAAACTAAATGCGAAGGCATTAGCCATCCACACCACCTCCTTAAAATATGTCCAAAATGGTCCATGCTACTTGTTGGAAATTCCTCTCCCCAGACTGTTTGAAAACTGTGGCTGTAAACCTTATGGGGTCAAACTGGTGGGACAAACCTTTCAAAAGAAGTGAAGGGAGGGGCCCAGATGACAATGTTAAAGGCCAACTTTTAAAACAGAAAAAATACCTGAGCAAAAAAATAACAAATCACCTGTAAGCCTTTAAGGACTACACAGAAACTAGAGGGCCTGGGAGGAGCCTGAGCCATCACCACCTCTACCAGGAGGAGGACCGGTGAGCTGGGCACCCAGGGCGGCACTGCCAACCACGGCCTGGGGCAACCCTGCGCTGCCAGAGCGCCACAGGGCAGCACAGGGGCCACAACTGGCTGACTTCCTAGAGCCAGGGGCCCCGCCATCTGCCACGAGAAGGCTCACAGCTGCATACGCCCTCTTCCCGGACTTTCCGATGCCTCCCTCTACTGCAAACTCTGTACGCCAGCCGCGTGCGGCCGTTCCTCCCTGGGACAGGCTGACTCAGCTACCGCACAGTCACCTCCTCAGACTGAGCAGGGCAAGGTGGCCCCACTTGCACTCTATCACTGCTCAGGTCCCGTCCCTGCCACAGCGACTTTGGAGCGAGGCGGCTCAACTTCATTTTTAAAGCAGCCCCTTCAACAGTGCTGGGAGAGCGGAAGGGCTCTGCCTCGCTGCTCAGGGTTGCTCGTCCCTGCTCTGCTCTGCAGACTCGGAGAACATCTCCAGAGGCTCTGTCTGCAGAGGAGCAGCCGCTCTCCTGAGCGCAACTCCAGGCAGAACCAGGTAAAGGCCCCACCTCCCCACAGGGTCCTCGGCCACTCGAGGGCAGCCCCCCGGGGTAAGCACTTCACAGCAGAAGGGGGCAGCCTGGTGCCCTCACAGGCGCCAAGGCTAGTGGGAGGCTCTGTTTCATACACGAGACAAAACTTAAAATGAAGACCCACAAGCCATTAACCTCCTCTTTGCATTTATTTTCCTGGTCTAAAAACAAAATATTACAGATATGAGAGACTCGCAAGAGATAAAAATGTATCCCCTTTAAACTGCGTGAAGGTGGTGGGTGGAGCAGGGGGAGGGGGTCGGCTGCAAAATCAACAGAACCAGGAGTACATCATGGATTAAGCTCTAAGAACTGAAGACAACAGGAGGGTCTTAAGACTGCTGTCTTCTCAACCCTGCGCTCTGCCCTCCCTGCCGGAGGCGGTGCAGGCGAGGCCGCCGGCCACTTACCATCATGTGATAGTCCTCGTGCCCTTCGATGGGCTCGCTGACCACGTTTTTAATGGAACCCATGGGCAGCTTCTCAGTCCGCTCTAAGTTGAGAGGGATCAGAGAGATCATTAAAGGCCCCCCCACCCCTCCTCAGGGCTGGCGGCTGGGGGGTCCACCCCAACCCTCGCCTTCTGGCCAGTGCACCTCAAGCCCTGTTTGGGAGGTGGGGACTTCCTAGGAGCAAGTGGGGAAGAGCACTTGGCAGGTGTGCATTACAGGCTTCCGAGGGCATAGATAGAGCCATCCTGGCGTTTCTCTGTGGAGCCTGACGACTGACAAATACCCAGGAAACTCCTCTGCACCCTTGTCGCCAAGCCCAGCCCTGGCTGAGGTCTTTGGTGCCTAGGATAGTCAAGGGACCAGGAGGAGGCAGCTGTACCCCCTGCTACTTGTACAGGAAGGGGGCTGCTTGGGGTTTTACGACCAGTTTCTATCCCTTGATCCCGCCCACTCCCCCTCCCAGAACCACCTCACTCCCCCTCCCAGCCCCTCTCCTTCCCCCTCCCCAGCCTCCCACCCTGATCCCGCCCACTCCTCCTCCCAGCCCCTTCCCTCCCCAGTTTCCCACCCCTCCAAACACACACACTTGAACAAGCTCTCTGAGAACATCCATAACCTCTTTGGTTAACCCTCAGGATGTACTCATCACATCGGGTCAGAAGCCCTTCTGCAGCAAGTCTAAGGATGGCAGGTGAGAAAGAGGCGGCAGCGAGGCATGCCTGGAGTGAGAGGAGACTGGAGACAAGCAGCACAAAAGGGGGCGGTGGCGCCGGTGTGGCAAAAACACCGCCCGGAAGCCACAGACACCTCGGGACAGGGAGCTCTCGGCAAAAGGTGAACCGTGCTAGGAAAAGCTCACTACGGGCTTTGCACCAAGCAAAAATCCAAAAAAGAGGTAAGCTGACAAAACCCCAGGAACTTAGAGCCCTGGACCATCACCTAGCTGCTGGTGGCTTGACACACGTAACTTCTATCCTATGGGCCCTGGTCTCTGAAAAGGAGGGTGGGGAGATGGGGCCTGAATATGCTCATTCAGATTTTGACTTTCTGAGTGGCTCTAACAGTCACCCACAGGCAGGATCTGACCAGCACTGGTCTTTTATGATGGAAACTGTTTTAAACATCAGCCATTTTGAACTGTCCAGAGATTTCACACAAAGACATGGACTTCTGGCTTCTCCTGAAAACACAGAAGATTCACCAATCCTGAGCCCACATTCCTAAGTGACAGCAATCAGCTAGATTAGAGACCTGAGCACCCTACACACATACTCCCCGTGGCAGCTTCACGAGGTCGCGTCCCGTCTCCTGCCTGGAGCTCATTCTTCTTGCTCCACCGGGCCTGAGGCTGTCGGGACTGCCTCCCACGCAAGCTAGCAAGGACAGTTTAAGCCACAAGCAGGAGCCATTGCATGCCGCTCCATAAAGCACCCCGTTGAGAAAGACATCAACCAACTGCTGGGACGGTCACTTCAGCAGAAAGATGAAGCCAGTGGCTGGAAGCCAACTCCCAGAACAAGCCGTCCTCCTAGGGACAGTGCTTAGGAAACTCAGGGGCAGGACTCCCGGGCCCACAGTGAGAACAAAGCCTGAGGGACACCGACACCGCTGCCTGGGTGGGAATGGGAATCCCGGCCCTGGTCCCCCTTTGAAGGTGTGCATGTTCACAGCCAGGCTCTGTAATGAGGCTGGTGAGCCACAAGGCTCTCAACAGCTCTGAACCCTGATCCACCAAGATTCCTCCAGAGCTCTGCCTCAGGCCATAGCAAAAAGGTGGCAGCTTCTATGAGCTCAAGCAAAACCTCTAACATACGGAAGGGAGGCTGTCATTAGCCCCAGCAGTTATGCCATTGTTTCCTACAGAACTTCACCACCCGGAAACATTCCCTAGGAACCAACGAAGGCTTACACACTCAGTCCTCATCCAGTTCCCCTACCTGCACCCACCCTCCCGGCCAGCAGCCTTGATCCCGGCCTCCCAGTAGGCTGCATGAGTGAAAGTGCAGGCCAAGGAAGAGGCAGGGTCTGCGTATGATGGAAAAGTAGGCCAACTCCCCTGCAAGGTCATGAGTAAGTGAGGATCTGGCCGAGATGGGGCAGCCCATGACCGAAGAAAACTGATGTGCCAGGCTCTGTGGAAGAGAATGACCCACTACAGAGTTCAAACGCCCCTGGGGAGACTGGGAAAGCCCGTAAGTTTCATGCACAACTTGCCTTGCCCATGCAGTGAGAGTCAAAAAGTGAAAAAGAAGGCTGGGGCAAGGAATCACAAAATTGTTAGAAAACTCAAGTATCTTGCTGGTTTAGGTCTTTGTTCATTTTAAGAATCAAGATTGGGTTAAAAACGAGAAACCTACTTTCACATTTTAAGATGATTACAAGCTCATTCCCCATCACTCCTGCTCCAATTATTTTCCCTAAAACTATGGTCCCATTTTGGGATTCCCTGGTGACTCAGATGGTAAAGAATCTGCCTACAATGTGGGAGACCTGGGTTCAATCCCTGGCTCTGGAAGATCCCCTGGAGAAGGGAATGGTAACCCACTCCAGTATTCTTATCTGTGGGAATCCGTGGATATAGAAGCCTGTTGGGCCACAGTCTGGGGGGGGTGGAAAGAGTCAGACACAACTGAGCAATTAACACCTCCTTGGTCCCATTTTAAGCAGAATCATACTAAATGGCCTGTCCCTGAAACCAGCTAACCTTATACAATGCGCACCACTATACTTCTCTTTACATCTACCTCGAACTCTGAATACCTGCAGTGCTAGCCAGAAACAGGGGAACTGGGCATGTTTGGTTCCCTCCAGGAGTCTGATGGGGGACAGATAAGTCTGAGGGTAATGAGTGCTCCAGGGATAAAGCGGGGTGCTCTGTGGACAGAAGCAGCAGCAGCTCATTTCCAGGATGGAGAGATATCAGGGAAGCCTTCCTTAGAAGGGCATGTTTAAATAGGACTTTGGAAGATTTTTGTTAATAACAGGAACAGGAAGTAGGCATCCTGGGCAAAGGCACAGCATGACCGAAACATGAGCTGTGCAAAGCATGGTGGGAACCTCATGGAGTGATGCAGCTCAAGTATGCAGGGCACAACAGGGCAAGTGGGGCAGGAAGCTGGTTCAAAAATCTGAAAGCGAACCCCACGGTTGAGAATACTGGACACTAGGTTGAGGCATCTGAACTTGGCCTTAAAGAGCCCAAGGTTTTTGAGGACAGGAACCAGTGAGGAAAAAGCAGTGTGGAAGATGGGCAGGACAGAAGAGATCGCAGATGGGGTTGGCACAGAGGTTAACTTGCTTTAACAAACTTCACAGATGCCAAGAATCAACAGGCACAACAGAGGGGAAAAGAAAGAGACGCAGATAAATCCGGAATGTAACTGACAAGGCTTGAACCATCTGGGAGAAGGGAGAGGGACATCAGTCAGAGACACTTCCCAGCAAACAGCATGCCTGACTCCCGGCCACAGCCAGGGAAAGTGGGGGGCAGCAGGGGGCAACCAGGCAAGGAGGGAAGGCAGGTCCTGAGCCCAGGCAGCCTCTGGCCTACAGGGGCCAGGCAGGTGACACACGTGAGCAAAGCTGGCTACAGTAAAAGGTGAACGGGACAGTGAGGGCTACAGCACGGCCCACCGGAAACGGCTACTTGGCGCCAGCTGATCTCCATGTGCCGCGTGAAAATGGGAGGTCCTGAATGGCTAGATCTTTTGCTTCTTTTCAAGAGAAGCCAAAACAAAAAATGAACAAACAAAAAAAACTCTGATCCAGTGAAATCTCCTGATTTTCACAGACTGTGTGTAAACTCAGAAAACCCTTGTCCACAGACAGGACCTGGCCCGCACGCCACACAGTTTGGAACCTCTGGTTCTGGCTGCAACTGAAGAGCCAATGTTTGATGGATTGGCTCTGAGATCAGACTGAAAAGAATGAGGGAAGAGGGCCCAAATAGAGGCAAGCATCAAAAAGCAAAATCTAAAGCACGCAAAGCACGGTGGAGAGAGATTCCAGACTGAGGAGCAGAGATGAGCCCGAGCCCAAGCCCTGCTGGGTACCAGAGGCAGCGAGCCAGGAAAAGGCGAGGCCAGCCCGTACCTTTAGTGCCGATCCACAGCTGGTCTTGTTCTAGCTTAAAGGTAAGCCTCACTTTTCCTCCAGACTTGTTGTACATGCCAGATAATGGTACAGCTGGCAGGCGCTCCTGGGGGCACAAGAGCATGGTAAGAGAGAGGAACCAGTAAAAAAGGCGAGGCAGGAGAAGACAGGAGTCGAGGACATGACTGCAGGAACCTCAAGAAGGCAGAGGTGGAGGCTGGTTCCTTTTCAGAATGCTCACAAAGGAGTTTGGCTTACCTGAGCACCCTTAACAGATGGCATCACGTCTTCAGGTTTTCCTTTATCCAACACTTTTCTGTGTTGCTATAAGTCAGAAAAAGATAATTATATGAAACAGCTGACTGCATTTCTGTCTTTTACTACCTCTCTGAAAAACAGGATGAAGCAAGCCTTAATATTTTGGTTCAAAAGCTTGTCCGGACTACAGATTATGGGTCCCTGACACTACAGGGCAGTCCTGTCCAGCAGAAATTTCTGTGATGGGAATATTCTGTACCTGTACTGTCCAAAACAGTAGCTGAGAGCCACTTGTGGTTGTTTAGCACTTGAAATGTCGCCAGCATAAGAACTGAATTCTTAATATTACTGAATTTTAATCAGCCACATGTGGCTACCATAGGAGACATCAAAGCTTTAGAGCAATCAGGATTTCCAGATTGCTAATTCACATAAACTTGACTTCCTTCTCTCCCTTCCCCGAAATCACCACTGAAAAGACTACACAGCTAGCTTAAAGAGAGCCACAAAGGGTGCTTGCTCTCCTGGCAGGTACAAAATGGGGACAGCCATTTCCATCAACTCAAACTCCCACAGAAACCTCTAAGGATGTGACAGTTAGCTTCGCTCCCTAGAAGGGACATTTCTTCAACAAATGGAGATTCAGCCCACTGCAGAAATCTTCCCCACTACCCCACCCTCAACCATGCTAACCAGAAAGCTCAAGAGCCACTTTTCCAAAGAGGAATGTTAACTACTCTGTAGCCTGACAGTAAGCCTAATTCCACTCCCTCCTCAGGAGTTTGAAGCAGCTCATAAAGGGTTCTAATTAGGCACACGGCCCCCAAAAACTGCTCTGGTCTGGCCCAAATGCCTGAATCTTGTTTCCTCTCCATCTTTGGCTTTAGAGGTACACTCGCTGTCTGGTCAAGCTAGAATTGTGGGTAATGGGTGGGTAAAGAGTAAACATTTCATTGAATGTAAGTACCAGGTGGCCACAAGCCAGTTCAAACCCTCACTGGCATGGCAGAAACCCTCTGGTTAGGAATAACTTAAAAAGTGCCAGACTACGAGCAAAAGGTCACTCTACATATCAGCCCCAGATTCTTGAACAAGCTGATGAAAAGCTAGGAGAATGGGTCCCTCTCATTAGGCCACCTTATGCCTCATAACCGGCATCAATGGAACAAAGCTGTGTGGATTACAAGTTTAATTTGACTCATACATCCCAAGTACCTTTTGAAGAATTTTCCCTTCACTATGGAGAACAGTTCTAAGCCTGTTAAGCTACCATTAGTAACTCAAAACCTATATTTAAGAAGCATGTTATGCTCCAAAGGCGTGACCAGGGGAAAGACTCATGTTTGACATGTTCCTGTTTGACAGTTTCATATGTCGTGGCAAAGGAAGATAGGAAAATGGAAATGAACTCAACTGGTTCATATCACCCCATATCTGGAGGGGAAAATGTCCAAATAAACACCTTTTAGATGTGAACAGAGGTTTACAACCCCTTATCTGAAACCCTATGGACAAATGTTTTGTATAAACATAATACAGTTTTAAAACACATTACATGATATTCTTTGTGGGGGTCTTGGGAAGCACCTGTCACCAAACATGTTAACATTTCTAGGGTAAAACATGACTATCAATGCTAATTCTGGTCGGGTGTTGCTGCCTAATCTGTAAGAACACTTTTGGTTTTCAGACTTGGGGTTCTGGTAGCACATATAAGGGATTATAAACCTGTAACACAAAATTGTGTGCCACACTGCTGGCCGTCTGCCTTGATGCCTAAGGTCACTGAAATTAATGTCGGTCAAGGTCGGTCTACTCTCCGCAGGATACAAGTTGAGTTGAGAATATCTATTATCCTGGAACACACTAAGAGTGGCCGGGAGGCTCTGTAACTACAAGCGGGGTTGGCTGGGTGATAAGATTGCAAGTGACCATTCTTTCAACCAGTTCCCTCCACAGTGAAACACTCTTACTTTTCCTAGTTGCAAAAAAGAATCTGAATGGCTACAGTGATCACAAAACAAGACTGGATATCTTCCATCTGAAACAAGCAACAGAGCATGTGAAAAATCAGACCCCCATTTCATGATCAGGAAGGAGGGAAGAAGAAAAAAATCAGTGTCGTTATCTTCCAAGTCAGCTTCATTTGGCTTCCTAAAACAGCCAGTTTCAGAGGGACCGCTGAAAGCTACTGATTTCCCTACCTATACAGAAACAGGCTTGTTGACTTGGGGGAAGCCACAAGCCAAAAAAACAAATGTAATCATTTGTGTGAAATGGAGGGTCAATTCTAATAGGGGCACTTTTCTCTGGTGCTAAATAGGAGAGAAACCCACATCTGTTTCCTTTCAATACCTAGTCTGAAGCCTGCCTTTACAAAGGCCTCATCCTAAAGTAGATAGACTTGAGACACACTGACCCGCCAGATGAGACAAAGATGCAAATCTCAGGTAGTTGTCACCTCCACTCAACAGCCAGCCGCACCCAACTGCTGCCATAAATTTCCATCATGGGCCCTGTCCGAAAAGGAGCTTATTCTAGAAAGGAGACAACCAGCCTAGGCTCGAGAAGACAAAGCCTCACTCTTCCTAGGACCAACAATCACACAAGAGACTCACTTTCTGCCTGCAGAGGGGCTCCTTCTTGCTCTCTTCGGCCTTTGCGTCCTGCTGGGCAGCATCTTTGGGTGTGTTTACTGCTAAAACATCATTTATCGTGGAGCCAACCACCATGATCTTGGCCCCGCTGGTCACTTTTATTTCTCTCAATGTCTTATCCTCAGGGACAAGTCCCTTATACATGACTTTCTGCATGGCAGGCGGGAGACCTGGGGAAAAGGCAGAGGACAGTAAAAAGAAGAAATGAAAAATATTCTTTGTACAACAGACCTGTAAGTGAATACTGCTTTATCGCTAATCACTGTTGTGCACTTAGGCAATTTACAACCTCTCTGAGCCTCCAGAATGTCCTAAGGGTGATGACAATAGTTCCTTATATATGGATTTGCTTTAAGGACTAAGAGATGGGACAAATATAGAACATTTAGAGCAGCACAAGCTATTAAGTAACCCATCAATGTGTGTGCTCAGTCGTGTCCAACTCTTTGCGACCCCATGGACTGTAGTCCACCAGGCTCCTCTGTCCTTGGAATTTTTCAGGCAAGAACCCACTGGAGTGGGCTGCCATTTCCTCCTCCAGGAGATCTTCCCAACCCAGGGACTGAACCTACATCTCTTACGTCTCCTGCACTGGCAGGTGGGTTCTTTACCACTAGCGTCCTATCAGGGCTGCCCTGGTGGCTCTGTCGGTAAAGAGTCTGCCTGCAGTGCAGGAGACCTGGGTTCGATCCCTGGGTTGGAAAGATCCCCTGGAGGAGGGCATGGCAACCCACTCCAGGATTCTTGCCTGGGAAATCCCATGGACAGAGGAGCCTGGCAGGCTACAGCCCACAGGGTTACAGAGAGTTGGATACAAGTGAGCGACTAAACCTACCTACCTAGTGCCATATCAGGTATTATTCCTTCCAAGTCGTTCCTCAACAACCCTGTGACTCAAATATTAAGTGAATGTCCACAAATATCACAGATATAAGAAACCAATAAGCTTTCTGTTTTTATGGAGTTTACAGCCTACGCAGAAAGTTTAAAAAGGAAATCATTTCAGATGGCAAAGTGCTGTAAATAAGATAAATCTACGTAATAGGAGCTTCTGTGAAGGGGCCAGCATGATAGCCACCAGCAGTGTTTCCCAAAGTTCCCTTATTAGAATTACCTGAAACATTCGCTAAAAATAATTCCTGGCCACATTCCAGACCCACTGAATCAAATTCTCCAGGGGGAAGGGCTTAGAAGCTGTAAACTTAACAAATGCCTTAGGTAACTTTATTACAGACGTTAGACACAGGAGTTAGAAACTTGGGCCTAAGACAGCGCTGGGCCTGAAACCCAGCTGAGCCGATTGGCTCTGATTTTGGATCTCATTTTCTCCATCTGAATTACGGGCACATTACTACTTACTTCGGCAGGCTGTTGGTAGCATTGAGAAAACTGATGTAAGAACACAGGCAACGCGATACCTACCTAGCACAGCGTATACAGTAGGCAGGTGCGGGGGGGAAGGCTGTCAGCGACACGGGGATTACCTGTAATCGAGTGAATCTTCTGTTTCAGCTCGGAGCCCGTGCTGTCCAGGGGAAACTTGACGTCGTGCTTAGTCTTGTTCCAGATGATCTTCAGGTCCACCAGCTCCCTGCCCGCGCCGCCGCCCGCGTCCTCGCCGTTGCTGACCGAGGCCTGGGCCGCGGGGTCCCCAGGGGGCTGGGCCGGGGCCGGCTGAAGGCTGCCTCGCGCTGCGCAGGAGTCCTCGGCCGCAGCCCCCGCCGCGGCTTCGGCCTCCACGCAGTTGAGGGGCCGCGCGGGCGCCTCGGTCGCCACGGTCTCGGCCTCCGTGTCCATGCCAGGCTCCTCCATGCCTGCAAGGGGGTTAGGGGGAGGACGCTCGCCGCGGACTGGGCCTGGAACCAGACTCTGCGCGGGGGCCGCCGGACCAATGCGCCCAAGCCAGGTTACTGGCCCCCCAGCGCCGGGCCACGTCCCCTAGGAGCGCCCGCTTCATCCCTGCCCGACCCGGGCGCCCGCCACCCCCTCCAGACTCACCATCCGGGGCTCCGGCCGCCGCCATGATGATTGTGTACAACACCCACCGCTCCCGCAGAGGCCGCCGGGAAAAGGAGAGCTGGCTGAGATTGGCCCCCGCAGCAGCCCCTAATCTTGCACAGCCTGGCCGGAAACAGGTGGAGGTTTCTATGGAGACCCGCCTCCTCCGCTTCCCCGGCCCGGCCCCTGCCACGCTCTAGCTTTCGAGAACCGAGGGGGGCGGGCCCGGGAAATCGCCGGTTTGCTAGGCTCTGCCCCCTTGAGGCCGAGTGGGGCCGCAGTCTAGGGAGGGGGGCGTGGGCTTGCAGGCTAGGAGGCTGGCGCCTTTAAGCGGCGGGGTTGCGCCTTCTGTGGCGGAAGCGGATTGGCTGGGAGGAGTCCCCGGAAGTGATGCACGGAGGCCCACGTGTGCCTATGCCACCCCACATGGCGGTGCTTCTGAAGAGGTTGCTGCATCGCGGGAGGTCCCCAGCTGCCTTGGGCCGCCTGATGGGGCGGCGCGAAGCCAGCCTGGGCACTGATCCCGGGGCTGCGGTGCGAGTGCGGTTCGCCCCCAGCCCCACAGGTAACCTTGGCGGACGTGACGCTGCAGGCCGAGGCCCACCGTCTCTTGCCCGCCCCCCGAACATTGCGAACGAATCCCTTCCGGTGGAGTCAGACTGGCGGGGCAGTGAGACCTCATTATACGGAAATGGAAATATGTTTACGAGCGAAAATTATTCGCGTTGCCAGGAATTTCGTGCTTATCGTACTGTACCATTACTTTGGGTTCCTTGTTTCTTGGGTATTCAACAAATGTTTAGTGAGTACAGCCTGTTCTAGGCACTGAGATGCAACGGCCTTGGAGAAAGTAGGGCCCCCACTCCCAGGAAGCCTACACTGGTAGTGACTGCTACAAACATGTAAGAAAATAGCTGTAGTTTTAAACAGTCATATGTGTCATGCAGGAGGTGAAGCATTGTAGGGGACAAGGGGTTAGGTAGGATGCTCAGGAATGCGTTGCTGAGGAGGTGCCATGAGAGTTGAGAACGAAGTAACAAGGAACTAGGCCCCTGAAGCCAATAGAAGGAACCTTCTGGGCAGAGGAAATTGGAGGTAGAACGGTCCTGTGGTTAGTGTTGGAGCTTAGCAAGCCAGAGTGGGGCAGGGACCCATTGTGTAGCCTAGTAGCCTCCCCACTAGTTCCTCAAGTTCTTTTCCATCTGAGGCAACCTCCTACCCTCTTCACAAAAAGCACACCTCTTGTTCTAAACTCCTGGGTCCCAAGGCTACCATTGTAAAAGGTCCTACCTGCACAGGATGACCAGGATATTACTTGCCAGGCACTATAGTGTAGAGCCTGCTCCTCAAACCACCCCTGGGGTTGACTGGCTTCTGATTTCCAGTGAATTACAGATTAATACTTTTATAAAATCCATATGAAGAAATTACTAGAAAATTGAAACTCTGGGAAGCATACAAAGTATGAGACTTTCTATTGAATTCAACAGATGTAAAATTCTTCTGTCAAAATGCTCTCAATTTCTAAGCGTTTACTTGCTATTTCTGTACCTACTTGGTTGTGAACTGCCAACAGTTTTCAGACAAGCTCTGGTTTGGGTGCAAAGGCCTGGGATTGTCTGGGTGCAGATTTCTGGCTTTGCCACTTGAGCAAAGCATTGAACCTCTGAATGTTAACATCTGCCAAATAGAGCTGATAATAGTACCTTCCTCATCATTTGAGGTAATCCAGTTGAGGCACTGGAAAGGTGTGTTACCTCATGGAAAGCACTTAACAAGCAGAAGCCTTCTTTATGCTGATCTTAAGTCTTGTTTCCTTGATGATTTGCTGGAAAAGCCTATGTTGGCAAGGCGGTTGACTGCAGACAGAAGAATATAGATCATTGTAGTAGCTAAAATTAATGGTATATTCTGATCAGCATTTATGCCTCACAGCAATCTTGCAAGGAAGGTTTCTATTTTTTGTTGCTAATCTCTCTCAACAAATTAGGAAATTGAAGCTCACAAAAATCAAGTAGAATGTCCAAGGGGAGCAGAATTTGAATCAAGATCTGTAAGACGTCTTGGTTTCAACTACCCGACCCATGGCTTCTATCTTGGGGAACTCTGGTTTTGTGGTGTCCTTGCAATAACTAGCTGAAGGTCACCCATATAATCAGTGTTGAGCTAGAGTCTGCCTGATCCCAGAGGAGCGTTTCCTGTCTCATGCAGGTGCTAGTACCTGAAGATGCAAATGAGCTCAGTGTGAAGACAGGGCCACGACCTTGTCCAAAGAAGGCAGAGTAAGGGGGGAAATGACAGCCCTGGGAAAACTTTAACTGTTCAGTCAGGAATGATGAATAAAGTCTTTTAAGAGTTTAAACTTGGGTGGAGAAATACAGTGGAATCGAATATTTTCATTAGTATCTAAAGGCAGCACTTAGACCATCAAGTAGTCAAAATTCAAAATGTGTGATGTGGTTAGTCCGTACAGTGCATAGAGGGTGTGTGCAAAATGTGACTATACAGTATTTTCAATTGGCAAAGTGTTTCTTCGCCCAGGGACCTCATTGAATTTGCATAAATGAAATGCATGTGTGAAGTGGCTTCAGTGACTAACCATCTGTTTCCCCTTTGGGTGAAACTTGGTCTCAAGGCAAATCTCAGAGTAGAACGATGGGTGCAGGTGGGGAGAGCTGGAGCCGTTTCACAAAATGATATGCTCCAAAATCTGGGTGTTCTTCCACTTCTAGGACGAGGGTAAATGAGTCAGCCGCCCCAGTCCTCTGCTGTGACAGTCTGACTGCTGGAGAGATGGGACAGGGAGAGCCATTTCCTGGGCTTTGATGTTCCTTGGGCCCTTTTATCACAAGCAGAATTGACTTGCCCTTCATCTTCCCCATCTCATCTGGGCTGTCCCCTTCTTCCATCAGGCTTCTTGCACCTGGGTGGCCTCCGCACTGCTTTGTACAACTACATCTTTGCCAAGAAGCACCAAGGGAGCTTCATCCTGAGGCTGGAGGACACAGATCAGACCCGTCTTGTGCCTGGGGCAGCGGAGAATATTGAGGACATGCTCGAGTGGGCAGGTGAGGCTGGCAGGGAAAGGACCCTTCTCCAGGGGAGGAGCAAGGTTCTCCCAGGTGGCGCTAGTGGTAAAGAACCCATCTGCCAATGCTGGAATCACAAGAGACTCAGGTTCGATCCCTGGGTGGGGAAGATCCCCTGGAGGAAGGCCTGGCAACCCACTCCAGTATTCTTACCTGGAGAATCTCATGGACCGAGGAGCCTGGCCAGTTACAGTCCACTGGGTTGCAAAGGGTCGGACACGACTGAGCAATTTAGCGAGCCAGAGAAGGAGCAGGAGAAAGAGCCTGAAAGTCTCATGGGGCCCAGGGTGGAGAACTTGGGAGTCCCCAGAAGAATGGGTACATTTGTGTTGTCTGGGGGGCAGGTACCACCCAGAAAGATACTGAAGCTCCCTGGGGCGGGGGAGGGGAGGCATCAAGGCACTTCTGAGATTCTTGTTTTTATCTCGGAATCTCATCTCCTCCTGGGATCAGGCAGGAAACAGGCCAAGTGGAAGATGGACTGGGAGGCTCCAGGGCTGTGAAGAGCCTGAGGAAGTGCCAGCTCTTTTTGGCCATGTGGGAATCCTGGCCCAGCTCCTCAGATCTTCCGATTTCCAGGAGGAGCCAGATGGCCAAGGTTTTTTGTTTTTGTTTCGGTTTTGATGAGTGCTTCCCATTGTCAAATCTGAACTCAGATGACACATTGTATGAGTCAGACAAAATATGTGCAGCCTCTTAAGTCAGCCTCCCTGTGGGAAGTTTAATTCTGAAGCCAGCTAAGCTCGAGGAGGACAAAGAGGAGTGTATGTTCCCCAGGTCAGTTGCTGCCTACCTGTCAGAACAGGTATGACTACTTAAGCTCCCTACGGGAAAATGCCCAAAACTCCAAGACTCTCTCGACAACGTGTGCTCTAATCTCAGGTAAATCATTAACTACACTCTGGGTTACTGAAGAGCAAAAACTGATTTCATTTCTGTCCTCGACTGTAGAAGATTTAGCAGAAACAGTCGAGATTAGCTGAGTGAAAGAATTCATGCACCAAGGTCACTTACTGTGGTCCAGGTAGTATTCAAGCATAAAACCAAGACCCTGCCCTCAGTAAATAGGGGAAGACAGACTTAAAAAAAAACAAACTGAATTCTAGGGACTTCCCTGGTGGTCCAGTGGTTAAGACTCCAAGCTTCCAGTGCTAGGGGCATTGGTTCTATCCCTGGTCAGGGAACTAAGATGCTATATGCCAGGTGGTAGGGAAAAAAAAAAACCCACAGGTGAGCTCATCCTTACTCTGATATGAAGCAGTGATAAGTGCTGTAGAGAAAGGGGTAGCAGGTGAGCAAACCAGCAGGGAGGGGTGGGTGCTCTTTGAGATAGGACAGACTTCCCCAAGGGGGTGGACAGGAGCACAGAGACCTGCACAAAGTGAGAAGTTGGCGCTGTGGTTGCCTAGGGGGAGCAAGCTCAAAGCCCAGGGAGTAGCAGATGTACAGGCCCTACAGAAGCTTAGTGCTGGGCATATTTGAAGAGCAGCAAGGAAGCCAGCGTGGCCCCAGCACAGCGAGGAGACCAGCAAAAGTGAAAGTCGCTCAGTCATGTCTGACTCTTTGCGATTCCATATATTGTACAGTCCATGGACTTCTCCAGGCCAGAATACTGGAGTGGGTAGCCTTTCCCTTCTCCAGGGGATCTTCCCAACCCAGGGATCGAACCCGGATCTCCTGCATTCCAGGCGGCTTCTTTACCAGCTGAGCCACAAGGGAAGCCCCAGAATACAGGAGTGGGTAGCCTATCCCTTCTCTAGTGGATCTTCCCGACCCAAGAATCGAGCTAGAGTCTCCTGCATTGCAGACGGATTCTTTACCCACTGAGCTATCAGGGAAGCCCAAGGAGACCAGAGGACTTGGAATTGTGACGTGAGGACACAGTGATGGGCAAGAGATCGTGACTGGCTGTGTGTGGAGCACGTGCTCCATGTCCCACAGACTGTGCTAGCACAAGGGCCCTGGGATGAGCAAGACTGATGCGCCCAGCCTCTTAGAGCCCTCGGCTTGGCCCAGGGGTATGACCGAAGCGGGCTGGGATCCACACCCCAGGTGGGTAATTTCTGGCTGTTCTTGCTTCAGCAGTCAACCTGTAATTTATATAAAATGAAATTCACCATTTCAAAGTGGCCTTCAGTATATTCACTGTATTGTGCATCCATCACCCCTCTAATTCTAGAACATTTCCATCAACTCAAAACTGCAAACCAGTTAGCAGGCACTCCCTGTCCCTCCTTCCCTCCTGCCAGTGGCAACCAGTAACGTCAGTCTGTATGGTTTGCCCATTTGAGACGTTTCATTTTATGACTGGCTTATACTTAGCATAAGGCCCATGTACGTTGTTGCTGTTCAGTCACTAAGTCGTCGTGACTACATGAACTGCAGCACTCCAGGTTCCCCTACCCTCCGTTATCTCCCAGAGTTGCTCAAATTCAGGTGCATCAAGTCAGTGACTCTAGCTAACCGTCTCAGCCTCTGCCACCCGCTTCTGCTTTGGTCTTCAGTCTTCCCAGCTTCTGGGTCTTTTCGAGTGAGTCACCTTTTCACCTAAGGTGGCCAAAGTATTGGAGCTTCACCTTTAGCATCAGTCCTTCCAGTGAGTATTCTGGGATGATGTCCTTTAGAATTGACTGGTTTGATCTCCTTGCAGTCCAAGGGACTCTAATGAGTCTTCTCTAGCACCACAGTTCAAAAGCATCAATTCTTTGTCATTCAGCCTTCTGGGCTTCCCTAGTGGCTTAGTAAAGAATCTGCCTGCAGTGCAGGAGACCCAGGTTTGGCCCCTGAGTCAGGAAGATCCCTTGGAGAAGTAAATGCCAACCCACTCCAGGCAAGAATACTGGACAGAGGAGCCTGGCAGGCAAGAGTTGGACTCAAGTGAGTGACTAAACCACAATCACCAGCCTTCTTTAGAGTCCAGTTCTCACAACCATACATGACTACTGGAAAACCATAGCTTTGACTCTATGGACCTTTGTTGGCAAAGTGACGTCTCTGCTTTTTGATACACTATCTAGGTTTGTCATAACTTTCCTTCCAAGGAGCAAGTGTCTTTTAATTTCATGGCTGCAGTCACCATCCGCTGTGATTTGGGGGCCCAAGAAAATAAAAACCTTCAGTACTTTCACTTTTTCCCCTTCTGTTTGCTGTGACGTGATGGCCATCTGGTCCAGATGGCATGATGTTAGTTTTGTGAATGCTGAGTTTCCAGCTGGCTTTTTCACTCTCCTCTTTCATGCTCATTAAGAGACTCTCTAGTTCCTTCTCACTTTCCGCCATTAGAGTGGTATCTGTGTATCTGAGGTTGTCGATATTTCTCCCGGCAATCTTGATTCCAGCTTTTGATTCATCCAGCCTGGCATTTTGCATGATGTACTCTGCATATAAGTTAAACAAGCAGGGTGACAATATACAGCCTTGACGGACTCCTTTCCCAATTTGCAACCAGTCTGTTTTTCCATGTCCCGTTTTAACTGCTGGCTCTTGACGCCCATACAGGTTTCTCAGGAGACGGGAAGGTGGTCAGGTACTCCCATCCCTTTAAGAATTTTCTATAGTTTGTTGTGATCCACACAGTCAAAGGCTTTAGCATAGTCAGTGAAGCTGAAGAAGATGTTTTTCTGGAATTCCCTTGCTATCTCTATGATCTAATGAGTGCTGGCAATTTGATCTCTGGTTCCTTTGCCTTTTCTAAACCCAGCTTGTATTAATACATCTGGAAGTTCTTGTTTCACATACTGCTGAAGCCTGCTGTTGCTTATTCACTCAGTTGTGTCCAACTCTTTGTGACCCCGTGGACTGTAGCTTGTCAGGCTTCTCTGTCCATGGAATTCTCCAGGCAAGAATATTGAAGTGGGTTGCCAGTTTTTTCTCTAGGGAATCTTCACAACCCAGCGATTGAACCTGGGTCTCCTGCATTGTAGGCAGATTCTTTACCGTCTTAGCTACCAGATGGTAAAGCTAGGCTGAAGCCTAGCTTGAAGGATTTTCAGCATAACCTTGCTAGCACATGAAATGACCACAATTGTGTGGTAGTGTGACTATTCTTTGGGATTGCCTTTTTTTGGCATTGGAATGAAAACTGACCTTTTCCAGTCCTGTGGCCACTGCTGAGTTTTCCAAATTTGCTGTCATATTGAGTATAGCATTTTAATGGCATCATTTTTTAGGATTCTAAATAGCTCAGCTGAAATTCTGTCACCTCCAGAAGCTTTATTTGTAGTAATGCTTCCTAAGGCCCACTTGACTTCACACTCGAGGATGTCTGGCTCTAGGTGAGTGACCTAGATACCATCGTGGTTATCCGGATCATTAAGACCTTTTTTGTATAATTCTCCTGTGTGTTCTTACCACCTCTTCTTAATCTCTACTCCTTCTGTTAGGTCCTTACTGTGTCTGTCCTTCATTGTCCCCATCCTTCATGAAACGTTCTCTTGATATCTCCAATTTTCTTGAAGAGATCTCTAGTCTTTCCCATTCTAGTGTTTTCCTCTATTTCTTTGCATCATTCATTTAAGAAGGCCTCCTTATCTCTCCTTGCTCTTCTCTGGAATTCTGCATTCAGTTGGATTTATCTTCCCTTTCTCCCTTGCCTTTTGCTTGTCTTCTTTCCTCAGGTATTTGTAAAACCTCCTCAGAAAACCACTTTGCCTTCTTACGTTTCTTTTTCTTTGGGATGGTTTTGGTCACTGCCTCCTGTGCCTTGTTAGGAACATCCATCCCTAGTTCTTCAAGCACTCTGTCTACTAGATCTAATGCTTTGAATCTATTCATCACCTCCACTGTATGATCATAAGGGATTTGATTTAGGTCATACCTAAATCATCCCAAGATAAGCACAATAAAGGACGGAAATGGTAAAGACGTAATAGAAGCAGAAGCAATCAAGAAAAGATGGAAAGAATACACAGAACTCTACAAAAAAGATCTTAATGACCCAGATAACCATAATGGTGTATTCCCTCACTCACCTAGAGCCAGACATCCTGGAGTGTGAAGTCAAGTGGGTCTTTGGAAGCACTGCTGCCAATAAAGCTAGTGGAGGTGATGGAATTTCTGCAAAGCTATTTAACTTCCTAAAACATGATGCTATTTAAGTGCTACAATGAATATGTCAACAAATTTGGAAAACCCAGCAATGGCCACAGGACTGGAAAAGGTCACTGCTCATCCCAGTTCCCAAGAAGTAGTAAAGCATGTTCAGACCACCAGACAGTTACACTCATCTCCCATGCTAGTAAGGTTATCCTCAAAATCCTCAAGCTAGACTTCAGCATCATGTGAACCGAGAACTTGTAGATGTTCAAGCTGGGTTCAGAAAAGGCACAGGAACCAGAGATCAAATTGCCAGCATTCGCTGGATCATAGAGAAAGCAAGGGAATTCCAGAAAAACATCTACCTCTGTTTCATTGACTATGCTAAAGCCTTTGACTGTGTGGACTATCACAAAGTGTGGAAAACTCTTAAGGAGATGGGAATACCAGATTTTCTTACATGTCTCCTGAGAAGTCTCTGTGTGGGTCAGGAAGCAAGTTAGAACCCTGTAAGGAACAACTGACTGGTTCAGGATTGAGAAAGAAGTATGACAAAGCTGTTTATTGTCACCCTGTTTAATAAAACTATACACAGAGCATATGATGCAAAATGTTGAACCGGATGAGTTAACACACTAGAATCAAGATTGCTGGGAGAAATATTAACAACCTCAGCGTGAGGATAATGTCACTCTAATGGCAGAAAGTGAAGAGGAACTAAACAGCCTCTTGATGAGGGTGAAGGAGAAGAGTGAAAAAGCCAGCTTAAAACTAAATATTATATTGAAAAAGCTAAGATCATGGCATCCGGTCTCATTACTGCATGGCAGATAGGTGGGGAAACGTGGAAGTAGTGACAGATTTCCTCTTCTTGGGCTCCAAAATCCCTGCAGATGGTGGCAGCAGCCATGAAGTTAGAAGACAGTTGCTTCGTGGCAGAAAAGCTGTGACAAACCTAGACAGTCTGTTAAAAAGGAAAGACATCACTTTGCTCACAAAGACCATATAGTCAAGGCTGTGTCTTTCCAGTTGTCATGTACAGATGTGACAGCTTTACCATAAAGAAGGCAGAGTGCCAAAGCATCAATACATTTGGACTGTGGTGTGGAGAAGACTCTTGAGAGTCTCTTGGAAAGCAAGGAGATCAGACCAGTCGATCTTAAAGGAAATCAACCCTGAATACTCTTTGGAAGGGCTGATGCTGAAGCTGAAGCTCCCATACTCTGGCCGCCTGATACGAACAGCTGACTTATTGGGAAAGACCCTGATGGTGGGAACGATAGCAGGCAGAAGCAGGAGAGGGCAACAGAGGATGAGATGGTTGAATGGGATCACCGATGCAATGACATGGTGAGATGGTGAGGGACAGGGAAGCCTTGCATGCTGCAGTCGCAAAGAGTCAGACAGCTTGGCGACTGAACAACAGCAACAAAAAGCCTCGAGGTTTTTCCTGTTTTCTTCAATTTAAGCGTGAATTTTGCAATAAGGAGCTCATGATCTGAGCCACAGTCAGCTCCAGGTCTTGTTTTTATCTGATGTATAGAGCTTTTCCATCCTCGGCTGCAAAGAACATAATCAATCTGGTTTCGGTATTGACCATCTGGTGGTATCCATGTGTAAAGTCGTCTCTTGGGTTGGAAGAGGGTGTTTGCTGTAATCAGCATGTTCTCTTGACAAAACTCTGTTGGTGTTAGCCCTGATTCATTTTTGTACTCTGAAAGCAAACTTGCCTGTTATTCTGGATATCTCCTTAATTCCTACTTTCGCCTTCCAATCTCCTGTGATGAAAAGGACATCTTTTTTTGGTGTTCGTCCTAGAAGATGTTGTAGGTCTTCATAGAACTGATCAGCTTCTTCAGCATCAGTGGTTGGGGCATACACTTGGATTTACTGTATGTTGCATGGTTTGCCTTGGAAACAAACCAAGACCATTCTGGCATTTCTGAGATTATACTTAAGTACTCCATTTCTTTTTTGTTGACTATGAGGGCTACACCATTTCTTTTAAGGGATTCTTGCCCACAGTAGTAGATAAAATGGTTATCTAAATTAAATTCACCCATTCCCATCCATTTTCTTCACTGATTCCTAAAGATGCTGGTGTTCACTCTTGACATCTCTTGCTTGACCACATCCAATTTACCTTGATTCATGGACCTAACATTCCAGGTTCCTCTGCAATATTGTTCTTTACAACATCAGACTTTATTTTCACCACCAGACACATCCACAGCTGAGCGTCGTTTCCGCTTTGGCCCAGCTGCTTCCTTCTTTCTGGAGCTGTTAGTAATTGCCCTCCACTCTTCTCCAGTAGCATATCAGACACTTACCGACTTGGGGGTGGGGTGGAGCTTATATTCTGGTATCATTTTTTTTGACTTTTCATACCGCTCATGGGGTTCTCACAGCAAGAACCCTGGAGTGGATTGCCATTTCCTCTTCCTGTAGCCCACGTTTTGTCAGAATTCTCCACTGTGACCTGTCTGTCTTGTGTGGTCCTGCATGGCCTGGCTCAGAGCTTCATTGAGGTACACATGCCCCTTCTCCAGGACAAGGCTGTGATCCCTGAAGGGGACGTTGCAGCATGTATGTTGTAGCGTGAATGAATTCTTTCTTTTTTATGACCAAGCAATATTCATTATGTGGAGATACCACTTTTTGCTTATTCATCAGTGGTTGGGCATTTAGATTATTTCTACATTTTGGATATGATGAGTCAAATTTCTATGAACATTTACATACTATTTCTTACGTGTATCTAGTGGAGTCTCTCTTAAACCCTGGAGCATATACCAGATGTTGGACATGCTGACATTAGATCAAGAAGGAACCCCAGATGCACGTAACCCATCCCCCCTTCTCTGACAAATGAAGCAATATCACTATCAACAGAACCAATGATACTGGCAGCCAGGACCTACTGAGAGCTGAGATATGCCAGCCAGGGCGCCGAGCCTTCCCATAGGCTGTCTTATTCCAGCTTCATGATGACCCTCAGGAGAAAGTAAATGTGTGTTACGTGTTTGTCAGTCAGTCCTGTCTGACTCTTTGTGACCCCATGGACTGTAGCCGGCTCCTCCATCTGTGGGATTCTCCAGGCAAGAATACTGGAGTGGGTTGCCATTTCCTTTTCCAGGGGATCTTCCCAACTCAGGGATCGAACCCAGGTCTCCTCCATTGCAGGCAGACTCTTTATGGTTTGAGCCACCAGGGAAGCCTAAGTAAATGTTTGTTTCCTTCTTTTAAAAGAGGAAACCGAGGCTCTGCAAGGTGTCTTGCCTGGCCTTAGAGCTGGCCAGTGCCTTTGAGCCCAGGCCCCTCTACCTCCAGAGACTGTGGGACATCGGGTGTGCAGGATTAACCCTGTCCTTAGCTTCCTAATTCATTTGACAGCCCTCTGAGGGCAGAAACACCATCATCTAGCTCTTCTGTGGCCCCTCTGCCTCTCCTGGAAGCATTTACAAGTGAAATCTATCCTTTGTGACCTGTGGAAACCAGACCTTGGGTTGGGGTTTGGGCTTATAATGGATCACGTTTGATCTAACAGCATATGTTGTAGCTTCCATGTTCTACACGGAAGCCATTGGGCTAAGCACTTTGTGAGCACTGATGCATTTAAGTCTTAGTCACTCTGCACAGTAGACTCTTAGCTCCACTTTTCAGAGGAGGAAACCAAGGCTTAGGAGAGCTAAGGAATGCAAGAGGCAGACCACGGAGTGGTTAAGAGCATGGGCCTGGGACCAGCTAGCCTGGCTTTGAATGTTGTTGTACCCACTTGTCCTTGGCCAGGTGACATGACACAGCCTCTTGGTGCTCCTGTGTCCTCCTTTCTGAATGGGGTTCACAACAGCACCTACCAGGTTGGGTGGTTTGGAGCCTTAACAGTGATCACAGAATATAAAAGCAGCCTCGCAGGTTCATGGCACCACCCTTTGTCACAGTAGTCAAGGGCCAAGCCAGGAGCCCAGCTGGCCTGGATGGGCTGTCCCTGAACCACACTGCTTCTCCTGAGTCCGCTGTGCCAGGGCAGGGCTGGTTTGTCACTCTTCGGGGCAAGGATAGAGGGAGAGGATATGCCAAAGAGGGTGTGGATCGTGGAGCGGGTGCTCCTCCATCCAACTGCTTACCCACCAGCCTTGTGACCTTAAGCGTTAATCCCTCTGTGCTTTACCTCTTCATCTGGAAAAGAGAAATGATAAGAGTGACAGCCTCATGGATTGTTGGGAGGATTAAAAGCTCTGCAATGTGTGTGAATTGCTTCTCTGGTGGCTCGGATGGTAAAGAATCCGCCTGCAACGCAGGAGACCCAGGTTTGATCTCTGGGTCGGGAAGATCCCCCTGGAGAAGGGACCAACTCTGGTATTCTTGCCTGGAGAATCCCATGGACAGAAGAGCCTGGCGGGTTACAGCCCGTGGGATCGCAGAGTCGGACATGACTGAGAAACTAACACCACCGCCACTGGGGTGTGTGGAACGCTTGTAGCAGTCCTGGGAACCTGTGCTGTGTCTTCGGGGTCATTATTGTTTGGTGATTGCCCTCTGCCTGTGTTCCAGGCGTTCCCCCAGACGAGAGTCCCCGGCGCGGAGGGCCTGCTGGGCCCTACCTTCAGTCTCAGCGGCTTGCGCTCTACGCCCAGGCTGCTGAAGCCCTGCTGAAGAGTGGTGCTGCGTACCTGTGTTTCTGCTCACCCCAGCGGCTGGAGCTCCTGAAGAAGGAGGCCCTGAGGAACCGCCAGACGCCCCGGTGAGAGCCCCAGCCTGTCACCGTGCCTCCCTAGGGGCGGCTGCATTTGTTCGCTCCTGCTGCGTAACAAATGACACCCAACCCACCTACCTCAGGGTTCTTGCAGGTCAGGAGTCTGGGCACAGCTTAGCTGGCTCCTTCCGCTCAGGGTTTCTCAAAGCCGCCATCAGGGTCTAGGCCAGCCTTGCCTTTGTCTCGATTGCTGGGCTTGCGGAGGATTTACTTCCATCCCTCTTGGAGGCTGTTTCCTGGAGACAACAGTCCCGGCCCAGTGGGCCTCTCTCCACTGGGCAGCTTACCACTTGGTAGTTGGCGTTCCTTCAGGTGAGCCGGGGAGAAGGTGGTGGGCAGGAACTGGAGCGAGCAGGGTGGAAGCCAAAGCCTCTGCGTCACCCAATCGAGGAAGTGACGTCTCCTGGCTGCGTTGTGCTCTGGTCACCAGAAGGAAGTCAGGAGGGCCAGCCCACACTCGAGGGCGGGGAGGACACAGGGCAAAAACACCGGGAAGGGTATCTCTGGGGCTGGGTCAGCTCTGCCTGCCGCCCTGGGCCTCAGGTGTGTAAGGTCATTTAAAGTCTTTCTTATTTGGGGACTTCCTGGTGGTCCGGTGGCTGAGACGCCGCACTCCCAGTCCAGGGGCCTGGGTTCAGTCCCTGGTCAGGGAGCTGGATCCCACGTGACGCAACTTCAGAGTTCACATTGTTGTTTAGTCGCTCAGTCGCATCCAACTGTTTTGCGACCCCATGACTGTAGCCTGCCAGGTTCCTCTGTCCATGCAGTTTCCCAGGAAAAAATACTGGAGTGGATTGCCATTTCCTTCTCCAGGGGATCTTCCCGAACCAGGGATCAAACCTGCGCTTCTGTATCTCCTGCATCACGGGTGGATTTTTTTTATACCTAGGAAGAGCAAGAGTTCACACACCACAACTGAAAAAAAGATCCTGCTTGCTGGCACAGCCAAATAAATGTTTTAAAATAATTCTTTTTAGATTAGTAAAATCTGTCTCATGTTCAGGAAGGTGTATATGCAAAGATCTGTGCCAGCCCTGACTCTGGCTCTCCGATTCCTTCTCCAGAGACAATCCAAAGGTGTCTCCTCCAGAGACATGCAGTGAAGACCCTGATGAATGCATGCTATTTCCCCTCCTTATTATGTAGCTTATAGATGCCACTGACTATGATGAGGATCAGTCTGTGTGAGTCCATAAATTTCCTTACACTTGCAAACTATTCTGTCACAGGGCTGAGTCCTCACTCACTTCATCAGTTCCTTACTGATGAACATTCATGTTACTTCTAATCTTTTGTATTAAAAATTGAGGGTGCTGAGGAGCAATATTGATGTCCATCATTTTGCATGTCTGTAGAATGTGTGTGTTGGGTTACCTCCCTAGATTTGGAGTTGCAGGGTCAGTTTGGGGCTTTGATAGATACTGTCTAGTGGCTCTTTATTAGCTTGTACTCCCATCAGCATAGCATTCAAGTTCCAGTGTCAGTGAACTCTGGACACGGGCTTGGATATTCATACAAGGTCACGACATTCACTGCAGCATTGCTTTTTAAATCATAAACAGTCTATTTGCCTGTTGACGTGTTATTTTTTTTAAATTACCATCATACTCTGTCTTGGAATCCATGAAGCCATTTATGATTGAACATTTAGGTCAGTGTCGAGGACAGTGCTTTCAAGTGTTATATTTGTGTGTCAGGACACTTTGGGGAGCAAGTAACAAATACTCTGTTTAAAACGGACAAACTGGAGCTTCTCATACTTTAATGTGCAGAAGAATCACCTGAAGATCTAGTTAACGGGCAGCTTCTGATGTAGCAGTTCTGGGGAGGGGCTGAGATGCTGCATATCTGACGAGCTCCCAAGTGAGGCTGATGCTAGCAGTCCACAGACCACATTTGCGTAGTCAGAGCATAGACCACGCAGACATTTGTCTTCTCATTCTGCAGCAGCCGGAGGTGTGGGACTCCAGGACGAAACCAGCAGCTCTGAGAAGGCGGGACTCTCTTTTGTTCTCTTTCTGCCTCCCTTGCTGCCTCCCTCCCTCAGTCAGTTCCAAGTGGCTGCAGCAGCTTGTGACTCACTCTCAGGCTCACTTGGAGAGAAAAATCTTTCCCAGAATCTTCATCATCCTCTACCTGCCAGGCATACATCTCTTTGAATCTCAGTGACTAGAATGGTCCAGTGTGGACGGGTCAGTTGTATAGAGGAATGGGATCGCACACTTAGCAACACCCATCGTGATTCACCCGCTTGGGTGACATTTGACCAGGAAGAATGTCAACCAAGGAAGAAAGGAAACAGACTTGAGTCTGCTGTGCTATGTTATTACACTTAGTTCTCCCACACAACAACCTTATTATCCCCGTTCAAGACTGAAGAAACTGCTGAGAGAGGTAAATGACCTGCCCAGGGTCACGGTTATCAGACACACGGCTACAGCTCACGCCCATCACCAATGCTCTTAGTAACTCTCAGCTCCCACTCTGCTTCCCAACAGGTATGACAATCGGTGCCGGAGCCTGAGCCAGGCGCAGGTGGCCCAGAAGCTGGCCACAGACCCGAAGCCTGCCATCCGCTTCCGCCTGGACGGGGAGGCGCCAGCCTTCCAGGACTTGGTATATGGCTGGAATCGGCACGAGGTGGCCAGCGTGGAGGGGGACCCGGTCATCCTGAAGAGCGATGGCTTCCCCACGTACCACCTGGCCTCCGTGGTGGATGACCACCACATGGGCATCAGCCACGTGCTGCGGGGCTCCGAGTGGCTGGTCTCCACCTCCAAGCACCTGCTCCTCTACCAGGCTCTGGGCTGGCAGCCCCCACACTTTGCCCACCTGCCCCTGCTCCTCAACAAGGATGGCAGCAAGCTGTCCAAGAGGCAAGGAGACATCTTCTTGGAGCATTTTGCTGCCACTGGCTTCCTGCCAGACGCCTTGCTCGACATCATCACCAACTGCGGTTCAGGGTTTGCAGGTACCCACTCCCCTGAGAGGTCCTGGAGAGACCATAGTGGTGAGGAGCTGGGGCCCTGGGTCAGGCTACCTGGCCTTCAGTCCCAGCTGTGCTGTCCAAAGGCTCTGTGATTTTCTTTTAGTTTATTGATCTTATTTTACTGTGGTTTGCGGGCTTCTCATTGTGGTGGCTTCTGTTGAGGAGCACAGGCTCTCGGTGCACGGGCCCAGTTGCTCCGAGGCCTGTGGGATCATCCTAGATCAGGGGTCAAACTGGCGTCCCCGTGCTGCAAGGTGAATGCTTAGCCACTGAACCACCAGGGAAGCCGTGGCTGTGTGATCTTATGTGAGTTCTTTCTTTGTCCACCATTTATTGAGCCAGGCACCATGTTAAGTTCTGGGGCTACAACAGTGAGCAAGGTGTAATCTCTGGCCTCAAAGGAGCTTATGATCTGTGAGCCTTGGTTGCCTCGTCTGTAAAGTGGAGCTAAGCATCTTCCTCTCTGAGTTAAGTTCGGATTCACTAAGCTACTATGGGGCGCCAGCACAGTATCTGCTACACGATAAGTACAAAAATACAGATCCTGTGATTATTGTGGTTATATTATTAGAGTAGAGTAAGTATGTACTCTGGGAGTATAACTAGTATTACTGTGACCCTGGCTTCCCTGGTGGCTCAGACGGTAAAGCGTCTGCCTGCAGTGCGGGAGACCTGGGTTTGATCCCCTGGAGAAGGAAATAGTGACCCACTCCAGTACTCTTGCCTGGAAAATTCCATGATGAGAGGCTTCTCAGGGCCAGGTAGGCTACAGTCCATGGGGTCACAAAGAGTCAGACATGACTGAGTGACTTCACTTCACTGTGACCCTAGTTTATTCCAAGCTGACCCAAGACGTCAGGCCCACATCTTGATGATGTGCAAAGTAGAATGATCTCTTTGGTCAAGGATGGTTTCTGAAAACATGGCCATAAATAGTCTGCCTACTGCTTTTTCTGCTCTTGTCTTATTTAAGCCTTAAAATACCCATGAGAGGGATGTATTCTCAACACTCTTTGTTAGAAGCTTACGAGGCCCAGGGAGGTTGAGTAGCTCAACAAAGTCTCACAGCTAGTGAAGGATGTGGCAGAGACGCAAGGCTGGCCAGGATGCCACTGACTGCGTGGGGTGGAGCTGCGGCTCGAGGGAAGCAGCTCCTGGCTCAGCTTTCTCACTCTGGCTGCAGCTTGAAATCCCCCAGGAAGCTCATAAAGTACACTTCTGCTCGGACCCCATCTAAAACCAGTCAATCGGGATCCCTGGCCCACAGTCAGACTGTTGAGCAGGCTGTTCTTGCAGCCCATGTCTTTGAGGGCAGTGAGGGTTGATTTGGGCAGATTTTATTTTCAAGATTTTTTTTTCCCCTTAGTGACAGAACCCTTTCTGCAAATGAAAGCTCATCTGGACCCCTTGATGTGTAAAATGACTAGAAATCAAATCTGTTTGGTCATCCTTCCTTGTGACTGAAAATGCAATGGTGATGGGTGATTTACAAGGGAGTGGGGTGTTGAAACGCTGAGCAGCTGGGCCTCTTCACTTGCAGAGAACCAGATGGGCCGGACCTTGCCAGAGCTGATCACACAGTTTGACCTGAGCCGGGTCACCTGCCACTCAGCCCTGCTGGACCTGGAGAAACTTCCGGAATTCAACAGGTGAGCGGGGAATCTGGAGCACTCGCCCCTGGGAGGAGAGGGCTCACCTGCTGATGCTGGGTCCCCATGGCGGATGTTTTAGTGGGGTCTGGAGTCACACTTGATTTTGACTGTGGTCTTAGGCTTCTCGTTCTGTGTGACCGCAGGTAAGTCACCTAATCTCTTCGAGCCTCTGTTTCCTCTTCTCTAAAATGGGACTATTACCTTGAAACAACTCCTTCTGCACAGTCTCTCCCTCCATTGGGCCAGATCCATGGTGCCCGACCCTAGCAGGCTCCTCCAGTACTGGAGGTATAGAGGCGGCCTCAGAACTGAGAGCTCAGGGATCGTGAGGCTGCCTGCCCTGGCCTCGGAGCGCTGTCGGTGTGATGGGGCAGAGGCCAAAGGGGTGGCCCCGCTGTCAGCTGCTCTGGGGAGCAGGGATCCAGCAAAGGGAGGTGTCAGGTACCCGGGTTTGTTTGCTGTCCTGTCCTCCGTGACCAGCCCCAGGTTCTGGGCTCATGTGAAGGCTGGAATGGTAATACATCTTTTTAACTTGCTGAGAAATTTTTTAAGAATGCGGCCAGTAACAGTACTGGCCTTATGCCACTGTTCAGTTAAATTAAACCTCAAGCTGTTTTGCACGGAGAAAGTGCTCAGTAAAATGGCAGGTTTGTTCTTTGTCATCAGTGTTATGCTAGATCAACCTCTCCCCAGCCCAGCCAATACAGTGAGTGAGTGCTGTCTCTTGCCATGCTTTTCACATCTCAAGTAGTTTTTCCCTCTGAAGTTTTCCCTGGTGAATCAGTGACAAAGAAACCGCCTGCCAATTCAGCAGACACAGTTCGATCCCTGGGTTGGGAAGATCCCCTGGAGAGGGAAATGGCAACCCATTCCAGTATTCTTGCCTGGGAAATCCCATGGACAGAAGAACCTGGCGGGCTATAGTCCATGGGGTTGCAAAAGAATCAGACACGACTTAGAGACTGAACACCACCACCCCAACTTCTCTCTGAAACCTCCAGCCACAGTTACAGCTTGGATCCCTGTTGCCACATCTCGGGCTAAGGGCATTAGTGGGAAAGCCAATGGACAGGTCTGTAGTTAGGGGCACTGGGACTCCTAGATGCCTCCTCTTGAGCTGGTTTGGTGACAGGCTGTCAGTATTTTACTTGTGTGAGCCCAGGGGGTTCACATCAACTGCATTTGCCTCAAGGATGTTACTTCCCCCATCAGATGGGGTCACTTGTGTGATTTTGCCCTGTTGTGCATTTAACGAGAGCAAGATGTCAAGAAGTTAAATAACGAGGCAGATTCAAGTTCATACTGTAGTGGTGGGTATTCCTGTTTTTGTTTATTTGAGGAGGGATGCTGCAAGGCTTGTGGTTGTGGGATCACAGTTCCCCGACCAGGGATTGAACCTGGGCCGTGGCAGTGAAAAAGCATCGAGTCCTATAACCACTGGTCCACCACGGAACTCCCACTGGGCATCTCTTGCAAGGGACATTCAGGAACAAGTGCAACATGCACGTTGAATGCAGCTTGTATACCACCTTTCTTATCATGGAGAAAGTGACATCCTGGAGAGAAATGGGGTCAGAACAGGGACGATACTTGGTGACCCATTCCAGTCCTCCCCAAAGCACGAGGGGAGTCAGAGGAAGATGGCCGTGGCTTTTGCTTGCAATTGATGCCTGCAGGTTTCATACAGCTGAACCTGTTCGCTTTAGTTAGTTCTGTAATCAAGCCACTGCTATGACTATTCCAGTAGCAGTACTAAAGATAGTAGTTGTTATAGCAGTGCTGGTGGCTTAGTGAAGGTAGTAGTAATAACTGACATTTGTCTAGCATGTGCTATGTTGCAGGTGTGGATCCTTGGACCTTATGTGGATTATCTCAAGCATGGCCACTAGGGTCTCTTGATTTCTTTCTTCCCGCTGCCTTATCTAGCTACAGAGGTCCTAGAAACAGCTTTAGTACAATTTCATGTGATTTCTCTTCATTTGTTTTTTTAATTTATTTTGCTGTGCCTGGCAGGCAGTATGTGGGATCTTAGTTCCTTGACCAGGGATGGAACCTGTGCCCCCTGCAGTGAAAGCATGGAGTCCTAACCACTGGACCACCACCAGGGAATTCCCTTCATTCATTCTAGAAAATGATGTTTTGGGGCCATGGCATGCTCTGGATTTGCTTCCCAGAGGATCTTGTCCTTCCACCCTCTGCCTCACTTAAGCCTCTGCTCAGACTCCCAGCCCGTCTCCAGCTCCCAGACGTGGCGGCCACGCTGGCCTTGTGCTCTGTGCACAGACAGCCCCTCCTTTACTCCGCCCAGCGCCCTGTGAGAGAGGCTCCGTTGTCCCCCTGGTAGCAGATGAGCATCCTGAGCTCTGAGTGCTTGTGTCACTGGCTACAGATGTCTGGCAAGGCTGGCTTCACTCACAGGCCTGCCTGATCTCAGAGCTCATGAGATGGTCACCTGTCCCTTGCTGCCTGCCTTTCTTCTACACCAGGGACAGGAGGGCACGCTCCTCCAGAACAGCCCTCGGCCCTGTGCTGTTCACGCCCTGGGGTCCCTCCAGTCCTGCCAGGGACAGGGTGAGGGCAGCCCGGGGACTGAGGACTGACAAGGCCTGGTTTGAGGCTTGGAGTCTTAGAGGCTCTGCTGCTTCTGAAGGAGGAAACAAGGCGGTTAGAAGAATTCTGAAAAGGAGAAAATTTTACCTGACAGCAAAACTTGAGCTTTTTAACTGAGTCCTGAATTCAAATGGTAGCTCAGGGGAGGGCAGCAGGCCAGGTGAGAGGCGCTGGGGAGCTGAGTCATGGGCAGACCGTCGGGAGTCTCCCCGCTGCTCCATCCCGGCTGGAGGGAGAGCATCCCCTGGAAGGAGTCATTCTGCAAAGCCCACCCGCTCCCCTGGGGAGGAGGGTTTTGGCAGGGCTGGGGATGGCCGCAGCAGCACAGTCCCTTGGCTTCTCCTGCAGGCTGCATCTCCGCCGGCTGGTAGGCGACGGGACCCAGAGATGCCAGCTGGTGGGCCAACTGCAGGCACTCGTGGAGGAGGCGTTTGGGAGCCAGCTGCAGGACAGAGAGGTGCTAGACCCAGCCTATGTGGAGAGGATCATCTTGCTGAGACAGGTGGGTCAGGAGCCTGGAGACCCAGGGAGCGGGTGGCGTCCCACTCCTCCCCCTTCCCATGTCAGGATTCCCCCCCCCGACCCCTGGTGCATTCAGTGACCACCTCTCTCCCCAGGGTCACATTTGCCGCCTGCAAGATCTGGTCTCCCCAGCCTATTCCTACCTGTGGACCCGCCCTGCGGTGGGTCGAGTGCAGCTGGGTGCCATCTCGGAAAAGGTGGACATCATTGCCAAGCGTGTGCTGGGGTGAGTTCCCACAGGCGGAGCTCGGGGTCTGCACCTGCCTCCCCTGGCTCCCTCCCAGGGCCCTCTCCACTCCAGGGCTTGGCAGTCAGGCCTGCAGTCCGGCCCCAGAGCTAGCGAGAGGTTCTCAGTGAGAGGGTCACTCATGGTCCTGAGAAGCCGGGGCTCCCCCGGAAGATGCAGTGGTTCTGGCTCCAGGGTTGGACCCACCTGGTGCCGCTGCAGCCCAGCCACTCACTGACCCAGTTATTAGGTTGGTGCAAAAGTAATTATGGTTTCAGACTCTGAAGTCATTATACCTAGCCTCAAACACATCTTCATTCATCAAAATTGGAACCATATAATCAACGCATTTTTGCCAACGAGAAATAAGTTTGCTTATTCCTAGAGCATAAAAATCTGTGCTTCGGGATAGAAAGTGATGTATAACAAAACCACATTTATTTAAGAATCTATTCCAATACAAAAAAGCCAAACCGTTAATTACTTTCACGCCAACCTAATAGTTCACCTGCCAGGTGACTTCAGTTTGTCCAGGTTCCTGCACGTCCTTGAGCTTCCCTTCCCTCCCCTGTAGGGTGGGGATGATACTAGGTCTCATTGTTCACAGTCACAGGGCTCTTTAGATTGTGAGGGCACAAAGTGCAACCAAAACTGGCTTAAGCAAGGGGGGAGTGATTCGTGTACATCATTGCAGAGGCCAGAAGGGCCAACTTGAGGCCCAGGTTAACGCAGGGGCCGAAAATCATGGCACTGACAGCTCGTTGCTCCTTCTGCCCTTTTGGACTTTCTGCCGCACACTCTCCCAGGCCAGCCGCTCCTTCTGCAGAGGTTCTGTATTAGATGGGTACGTGCATGTCTCCCTTTCCTGCATTCGGATCAGGTAGTTCAAGGCTGAACAGCTTCTGTCCACGTCTCTAGGGTCCTGCTGTCTTTAGGTGTTGCCTATGCTCCCCCCCCCATCTCTCTTTTTTTGAGCGGAGGGGTGGGGGGCTACACTGGGTCTTGGTGCAGCAGGAGGACCTATTGCAGAGCACAAGCTCAGTAGTGGTGGCATGTGGGCCAGGTTTTGCTCTTGTCCCCATGGTCCGTGGTGGCTCACGGTTCAGCCAGAGGAGGAAGGAGGAAAGGGAGAGGGGATGGGGTGCTCCTTCCCCTCGAGGCCCTGGCTTAAAAGTTATACATGTTTCCACTCACATCCTGCTGGCCTTAACACCTGCCTTGTGACCACGCCAAGCTACAAGGGAGTCGAGAAAATGTAGTTTTTACCTTGGTAGCCACATGCCCAGCTGAAGATTGTCTTAGTATACATGAGAGGGAGAAAGGATCCTGAGGATCAAAAGCTGCCTCTCTCACAGTCCCCACTGTGGGGGTAAGAGGGCTGAACCGCAGCCCCCGACTCCAGCCGTGTCTTGAAATTCACTCTGATGGGGCCTGATTGGCCTGGTTTTTCTGCCTCCGAACCAGTCACAGAGGCCTGGAGAATGTGATACATTGACCAACTTAGGTTAGGTTGTATGCGGGGCTTTGAGTGGACCCCCAGCCAGAGCTCGTGGGCTGAGGATGGAGCCAAGTCATTCCACAGGGAGTGTTAGGGCCCTGGTATCAGGAGGAAGGGGAATGTGGGCTGAGCAGCAGACCCCACAGATGTCCATTTTACTTAACTTCCCAGTTTTGTTGTGAAGATTATGTTTGATAGGAATAGTAAACACTTGTTTGTATACTTGCTTACACACGTGTGTGCAATATGTTATATATCATATACATTAAATATGTAGATAGCTAGTGGGAAGCTGCTGTATAGCACAGGGAGCTCAGTTCAGTGCTCTGATGACCTAGAGGGGTGAGATGGGGAGTGGAGGGAGGCTCAAGAGGGAGAGGATATATGTATACATATGGTTGATTCATTCTGTTGTACAGCAGAAAGTAACACAACATTACAAAGCAATTATGCTCCAATAAAAACATAATACACACAAGATATGTGCACATGTATATATGCTAGTGGCAAAGAGCTCGCCTGCCAAGGCAGCAGACGAGAGACACAGGTTCCATCCCTGGGTCAGGAAGATTCCCTGGAGAAGGAAATGGCAGCCCACTCCAGTATTCTTGCCTGGGAAATCCCACGGACAGAGGAGCCTGGCGGGCTACAGTCAGTGGGGTCGCAGAGAGTGGGACACAACTGAGCACCTGTGCACGTGCCATGGTGCACGCTGTGCATTCACGTATACCCTTAAGTTCTCGGCAACCTAATAAAGGAACTGCTATTGTTATCCCCACTCTACAGATGAGAAAGTTGAAGCCCAAAGTGGCTAAGTAACTTGTTTAAAATCATGCAGCTGGTAAGTTGGAGGAGCAGGGATTGAAAGTCCAGCCGGCTGGGGTGAGAGAGTGGATGTAGTGTCGTGTTCTCTTGCTTCTTGGTGTGAAATGCTTGAATAGCACCTGATAACAAGAAACCACCACTATACCATTAAAACATACATTTTGAAAAGATAAGAATATAATTAACGTGGCAAAAATACAAACAGTCCAAGAAGGTTTATAGCCAAAATTGTCTTCCCTCTTACTCAGCCCCCAACAGAAAGACAGTCCCAAATAGCAGTTTCCTTTGTGAAAGGTCTGCATAGTCAAGGAAATGTGTATATAACTCCATTCTTGCAGACTTTTAATTTAAAATTTAATTGTTATTCGTTCATTCAAACCTCTTGAATGTGGGTTTAAAACCTAGAAATTATTTTTAAATGTATATATCAGGAATCCTATTGTTTAAAAATTATGTTATTTATTTATTGATGTCATTTTGGCTGTGCTGGGTCTTCACTGCTGTGCAGGCTTTTCTCTAGTCGAGGCAAGCAGGGGCTACTCTCGAGCTGCAGGTGCATAGACTTCTTACTGCATTGACTTCTCTTGTGGAACTGAGGCTCTCGGGCGCGTGCGCTCAGTAGTTGTGGCTCCCGGGCTCTAGAGCGCAGACTCAGTAGTTGTGGCTCCCGGGCTCTCGGGCGCAGACTCAGTAGCTCTAGAGCGCAGGCTCTGTAGTTGTGGCTCTTGGGCGCAGGCTCAGCGGTTGTGGCTTCCGGGCTCTAGAGCGCAGGCTCAGTAGTTGTGGCTCTCGGGCGCAGGCTTAGCGGTTGTGGCTTCCGGGCTCTAGAGCGCAGGCTCAGTAGTTGTGGCTCTTGGGCGCAGGCTCAGCGGTTGTGGCTCCCGCGCTCTCGGGCGCAGACTCAGTAGTTGTGACACATGGGCTTTTTTGCTCCTTGGCACGTGGGATCTTCCTGAGTCAGGGATTGAACCTCTGTCTCCTATATTGGCAGGTGGAATCTTTACCACTGAGCCACCAGGGAAAACCCGTGAGTCCCATTTTTAATCCTTACCCCTCATCTGCCCCATTCCAGAACCCTCTCTGGATTTACTACTCTTTTTAATTATATCTAGATAATCTTTATTTTCCACCTCTTCACACAAAAGATACCATATAGTACAATCACACTGGCATCTTTTGGGGTTTTTTGGTTTAATTTAATTTTTTTTTAATTGAAATACAGTTGATTTACAATATTGTTAGTTTCAGATGTACAACATAGTGATTCAATATTTTTATGGATTGTACTCCATCTAAAGTTTACGAAATAATGGCTATACTTCCCTGTCTTTTGTGGTTTTTTTGCTTGTCTGTCTGTTTTTCACTTAACAGCATATCTTTAGATCTGTCCAGGCTTAGAGGGTATCCTCCTCCTCTCAGCTACACCTCGTCCCTTATCATACCACTTCACCATGATTCATCTAACTCACCTCCTGCTGATGGACATTTGCTTCCAAATTTGCTGTTACAAACAGCGCCGCAGTGAATAACCTTGAATAGACACCATTAAGCACCCTTGCAAGCATATCTCCAGGCTAAATTTCCCTGAGGTATTATTAATAATACTCCGTTAATTTAGGACATTCCATATGAGGCTGTCCTAGTTTACCAAACTAATGTCTTCCCTCCCCACACCTGCCATGGGATTAGGTTTTAAGGACACTCTGGGGCTCCCACTCAAGGCAGGAAAGCTGACACCCACATGTTGAGCAGCAACCAGTTCTGTCAGAGGCCCTCTGCCCATGCCAAGTCCTGGGCCTGCTCTTATTAACATGTCCTGGCTGCCATCACAGGCCTCCTGGGGCCTGTCACTTTCACCAGCTCCTTGGCAGCCTGCTTCCCCGTAATGACATTGAGGAGCTTGTTGGTTTTTACCTCATACTACATTTTTTTTTTTTTTTAAGTATGGTTGATTTACGATGTTGTGTTAATTTCTATGGTACAGCAAAATGATTCAATTATACATATAGATACTCTTTCATATTCTTTTCCATTATGGTTTATCACGAGATATTGAATATAGTTCCCTGGGCTATACAGAAGGACCTTGTTGTTTATCCATTCTATATGTAATAGTTTGTATCTGCTCACACCACACTCTCAATTTTTCCCTCCCCCCACCACACCTTCCTTGGCAACCACAGGTCTTTTCCTTAAGTTTCGTGGACGTGTTCATTGTGTCGTATTTTAGATTGCCCATAGAAGTGATATCACATGGTATTTGTCTTTCTCTTTCTGACTTGCTTCACTTAGTATGATAATCTCTAGGTCCATGCATGGTGCTGCAAACTGTATTACGTTTTATTATATTTTCAACATTTCCTCTTCTCCATTTCATAAACAACAGCAGTCATGTGGTCTAGTTTTAAGATGCAATAAGAATGGTTACGTTTCTCAAACTGAAACTGAATTGCTCAAGTACTGGAGTGAGTCAGGAAATGTGCCCTGGAAGGCCATTGGTTCCAATTTCCTCATGAACCCTGTCCCTGAGCTGGAAGCCTGCCAGCTTCCCAGTAAGCCAGCGTGGGGGATGGAGTGTCTGGCCATTTCAGGAACGGTCAGTGTCAGAGCTGGCATCAAGGACTGTCTGCACCAGTGAAGGTCTCCAGCCTTGGCCCATCTTTAGTTCTGCTCCCATCTCTTGCTCTAATTCCGAATCAGGGCTGGGGCGAAGGTTTTGGAAGTCCAGCCCTGACTAATTAGGAACTTTCTCTTGAGCTCAAACATGCTTTTGCAAGAGGGTCTCAGCTGGACTGCCAGGAAAGTGGGGAATGATTGTTGGCCCATTGTACCTCCTGAACTGTTTCAGTTTGTGGGCAAAGAATGGTTATAGTAAGTGGTGGCAAGGCCATCACTGATGCTGGGTTCTCCTGATGTCTTTCTTTCTGCTCTTCTCTCCTATATCCCCTGGAAGTCTTTGTTTATTTATTTGGTTGCACTGGGTTTTCGTTGCTGCACGCAGGCTTTCTCTAGTTGCAGCAAGCGGGAGCTACTTTGTCATTGGAGTGTGCGGGCTTCTCATTGTGGTGGCGCTCTTGTGGAGCACGGGCTCTAGACTCACGGGTTTCAGCAGATGAAGCACTCAGACTCAGTAGTTGTGGTGCCTGGGCTATGATGCCCTGATGTATGTGGAATCTTCCTGGACCAGGGATCGACCCCAAGTCCCCTCCATTGGCAGGTGGATTCTTATCCACGGTACCACCAGGAAAATCCCAGAGGTCTTGAAGCCGTGTTTCAGGTCATTTCTCAGAGGGCTTCATTCTTCCGTCCTATATCTAACTCATCCGTAAGTTTCTTTTTATAAGATCTCATACTTTTGAGTTCTTACTGTCTGTTCAGCCAGGGCACTCTGTGCTTTTCAAGTTTTAACTCAGCCCCACCATAGCTCTGTGAGGTGCAGAGACTATTATTATCCCCACTTTACAGGTGAGAAAACTGAGGCATGAATATTGCATGACACAGGTAGTAATTAGTAAATCCTCTTACGGTATCCTCTGAGTTTCCCTTTTTTATGCACACTTGCTTGGAGTCTCTGTGTTTGTAGTCCCTTGGTTGCTGTTTCTTCACCAACTAGGATGGGAGTGGTAGATATCTCCCTCCACTTCCAAGCAGGCTTGAACATCGATTGTGCTATTCATTTATTAATATGTTGTAGCTGATGGATAAGCTTCTGAAGTCCTCCCTTCCACCCATTTGCCATGGGCCTGTGCTGGCCCCTCATAGACTGGCTCTCTTCTAGACTTTTAGAAGGACCTGGTACAAACTTAACTCAGGAGGTGCTGAATGGAGAGCTGAAGAAGCTGTCAGATGGTCTGGAAGGCATCAAACACAGTAATGTGATGAAGCTCCTCCGAGTGGCCCTCAGTGGACAGCAGGTGAGGCAGGCGGCTGGGCTGGACTGGGCTGGAGCCCTCTTTTACCCACTCAGCTGACATTGGCCAGTAGCCCTAAGTGTAGTTTGTGGGCTACAGAGATGAAGGAAACATGAGCACCTGCCCTCATTCAATCATTCAACAGATAGTACCCACTGAGTGCCTACATGTGCAAGCACCGTGCTAGGTGCAGTGGATCCAGTGATGAGTGAAGCACGCATGCTCCCCCTCGAGAGACCTGGCAGTTGATTGGGGGAAGGGACATACCAACCCAGGGAGACCAGGCCCTGGGACCCGTCCTCAGCCTCAGAAATTGAAGCTCATAAAGTGCACACCCGGCTCCTTGGGGTGCAGGCACCGGTGCCAGTGTTGGCTTGGGCGTAACTCCTGCAGCTGAGGCTGGGTGTGTGTTCCTCAGGCGGTTTAAGGCAACGTTTTTCTCTTGTTTGTCCTCAGCAAGGACCTCCGGTAGCTGAGATGATGGTGTCTTTGGGAGCAAAGGAAGTGCGGGAACGAATACAGAAGGTGCTCTGCAGCTAGAGAGAAGGTGGCAGGCCGCTGGAGGTGGCCGCAGGAGCTGTACTCGCAGGAGTTGCCCTTGGAGGAGAGGAGCAGGAGGCCTGGGCCCGGCAGAAGCTTGCGGAAAGAACCAGGAGTGGACACAGAGCCTCTGGGTGCACAGTGCATTTATGGCTCCATGCCAGGCCCATCCTTATCAGCTGGCCATGGACGCCCAGACCTGTCTCACCTCCCTGAGTCTGGAAAGGGAGGCCTCTCATCTGATTGTGACACCCCAGTACACAGCAGAGGTTAGGAGCTGCCTCAAAGAACAGTGGCAGCTCGAGCTTCAGTCTGCCTGGGCTGCCATGATGGAAGACCACAGACTGGTGGCCTAAACAACAGGAAGTGATTCTCTCACAGTTCTGGAGGCGGGCAGTCCATGATCAGGGTGTTGGCAGGTTTCGTTTCTCCCGAAGCCCCTCTCCTTGGCTTGCACGCAATTGACTTTTTGCTCTCCCCTTCCACAGTCTTGCCTCTGCCTATGCCCTCGTGTCTCTGCCTGTCCAAATGCCTTCTTCTCATGAGGACACCAGTCAGATCAGGTTAAGGCCCAGCCTTACAGCCCAGTTTGGACTTCATCACCTCTTTATCATCCCTGTCTGCAAATTCAGTCACATTCCGAGGTACTGGGAGGTTGGAGCTTCAACATGAGTGTTGTGGGGAACGTTTTGTCAGCCCATATGTAACAGCTTAGCAGTGGCCTGGACTCTTGGACTCCAGTTCTCAAACCCAGTTTGACTTTGGAGCAGTGATTGACAAGCAGGCCTGAACTGTCTGTCAAACCTTCTTTGAGGCTGCCCAGGGGGAACACTTAGGTTTTATACTACTCTTTGTCCTTGGACTTAGGGCAGCCTGTGTCTCCCTTCCCTAAAGGCTTTATCTTCCTCTTTTCCATTTCTCCAGAACAAGTCCTTAGACTGGAGACCTTCACTCTGACTATTTTGCATCTTCATATTCACCGCCTCCTTCTACCCATTGTTTGTAAATCACTTGTCTGAGGGTTTCTGAAATGAGATGTTCTTCTTGGGGTGAATAGGAATAACTCAGCGAAAGGAGGATGGTAGCCAGCTACAGAGGCCCCTACAGGGTTTCTAGGCTTCCCCTGTGTGGCCTCCAGTCATCTTCCTCGCTGCCTCCTGGCATTCACATTGAAGAGGACTGCCTCGTGTGATGTGTCGTGGCTTCTGTCTTGTTCCACATGGTGAAGACACTCAAACAGATAAGGATCAGAGGCCTTCTGACAACAGATGTATGAATGGGCCATCTTGGAAGTCAGTATTCCAGGCCTGGTCAAGCAGCCGGGGCTGACAGATGACAGCAACGCTGGGTGACATTTGACTACAGCCTTCCTGAAAGATCCTAAACCAGAACCACTAAGCAGAGTTGCTTCCAAATTTCAGGCACACAGTTATGAGTTAATAAATATGTTTTGTTTAAAGCCACCAGGCTTTAGGATTATTTGTCACCCAGCAGTAGATTGCTAATACACTCTCCTTGTCCAGAGGAAGAGGGAAAGGGGATTAAAGAATTTGCTGAGTTTCACAGAGACCTAATCATTCTTTGAAAAGTACATCACGTACTTTGATGACAAGCAGTGAAAACCAGTTCTGCCTAGCTTAGGTTTTTTGGAGACTTTATAAGAGTTTAAATTTCTGAGAAAGTCAAAGAATCTATGGGAAAACCAGAGAACCAGATCTTGGAAAAGACAGGAGCCAGGGAAGCTCTGATCATGTGGGCCACCACAGGAGCTCATGGCCAGTCTTGTCTGTGTTCTTCAATGGTAACACATTAACTCTTAAATATTTTCTGTTGTGATTCCTCTGTATTTTCCCCACTCAGTTTTGGATGTGACTCAGCTAAAGATTCAGATACTAAGAAGAGGGTTCTGGTTGGGCTAACTGAGTCCATGTTACCATTCCTCAGCCAGGAATAGGTGGTCCCTTGGAGATGATATCCAACAGAGGAAAAGTTCCCAAGGAGAAGTAGGATACTTTTTCCAGAAGAAGGGGTAATGGCAGAAACAAGTATTGCACTGAAAGGACATAGAATAACAATGCTTGCAATTTATTGTGCATTTACATGAGCCTCAAATACTTGTGGCTTAAATTATACTGGTAAACACTTTAGTCCATGTGTTTGAATCTTGAGTCCATTGAATCTTCACATTAGGCATTATTATTCTTGTTGTTTCTATGTTTCAGATAGGGAAACGGGCTCAGCAAAGTTGATCAACTCTGAGGGTTTAGCATGAGGCATTTGACAACCCAGAGTCCAACCTCAACTCTTGACTTGAGTGACATCAGAGCCTCCAGTTCTAAGATATCAAGTATGCTTATGAGAAACTCTAGCTCTCAGTGAGGGAATGTGGTTATTTTAACAAAATGGGTGATCAGACTGCTGAGTTGATAAAGATGTGGCCACTTCCTCATTTGGAGTGAGTTGTCTGAGAAGCAGCATGTATCTTCTGCTCTGGGGTTTTGCTCAGGATCAGAAGAAATGTGTCAGAGGACTTCACAGACTTTAAATAACCTCAGGTCCATCCCCCAGTGCTTTTTTGAGTGAAGTGAAGCAGTGAAGGTCGTGGAGGCCAGAAGCTTGTTCTGCTACTTACTGTGGCTTCTAAAGCTCAGTTTCCTCATGCACCATGGGGATAACAGTTGTGTCTGTCTCAACAATTTGTAAGAATCAAAATAGATGACCTATGTAAAGATCTTAAAACAAGGCCTGGCACTCAGCAAATGTTATCTCTTACCATCACCCTCATCACCAGTATTTTCATTCTTGGAAATGCTAGTTGCAAAACATAGAAACAGACCCAGCCTAACTTAAACCGTGAGAGGAATTTATTGAAAGAATTAGGACAAATCCAAAAGCAGGACTCCCAGCTGGATCTTACAAGAGACTTGATCTCTAACCAGTAACTCCTCAGAACCCAAGACACTCACCATTGTCCCTCTGAATCTGCAGTTTGTAACCATTTCTGTCTGGGTGTCTGCTTCCCTAATCTTCCTTCTGCAGGCTGGCCTTTTTCTTTTCTTTTTAATTTCTGCACTTGTCCAACAACTGCCCCAGCCCTAAAGCTGAGTCATCTCCCCTCTGATACCCTGGCAATTCAGTAACTAGTATTCTATGTCCAAAATCCTAGGAGAGAATCTGATTGGCCTAGCTTGGGTCAGCTGTCTACCTCTGGTCCAATCAGCTGGCCAGTGGGACAGAATCATGTAATGCAGTCATGGCTGCAGGAGATCCACTCTAGTAATCAAGATAGCTGTTCTGCCCCTGGTCATACTCTCTTAACATGGAGTTTACAGAGTACCCTTGCCAGAAAATTACTATTATTCTGTAGCCAACTTTAGAATCTCATTCATCATTGTCTTTATCTAGCTTATTTTTTTCTCATAATGCTTATTAATATATGAAATTACTGAGTTGTACATGTTTATTGTCAATCTTACTCTCAAGAGGATAAGACTGAGGCAGGCAGGCAGTTTTTCTTATTGGTTATAACCATAGTACCTGGCACGTTGCCTGACAAATAGGGAGTCAGGTAAGGTCTCAGGGTGGAACAACAACAACAAAAATGTTTGAGTCCTTTATCAGTTAGATCAGTTTCTTCAGAAGTGACAATCATCAGCTGGTCTAACCCTCCCAGATTCCATCAGTTTCCCAGAATGACTTTCATTGACACTGGGGAATCATATTTCTTTTGCAAGATTTGCAGTTGTAGTTTACCTGGTCCATTGCAGGTAAATTGCTTTGAATCCAGCTATCTGTGAGAAACCGACCTTTGACAAAGACTGATGTGAAGATTTAAGATGGAATAGTTCGATATAGAGGGCTGTTTAGTGGGAGCTAAATTAGAAATTGTCTAATTGATTAATATTTTTTTCATGATAAAATTCCCTAACTTTCCAGGGGCCAGGATAATAAATACTTAGAAAATGAGGGGACTTCCTTAGTGGTCCAGTGGCTAAGACTCCATGCTCCCAGTGCAGGGGGCTCAGGTTCGATCCCTGGTCAGGGAACTAGATCCCATATGCCCAGTTTATAGAGTTTGCATGCTACAACTGACACTCAGCATAGCCAAATAAGTAATTTTTTAAAATTTATTTTAATTCAGTTATTTGTAATTGAAGGATAGTTGCTTTACTGTATTGTGTTGGTTTCTACCAAACAATTTTTTTTTTTTAAATAAAAACTTTCTGGATTAGAGCAGAGCCCAGAGAAGGAAGTTCATGGTATGTTCATGGGTATCAGAGGACTTTATAGATGAACTTTGAACTGAGTTCTGAGGGACAGTAGGAGTTTCCAGGTCAGTGGGAATTGGAAGGGTATTGACTGGAGTCATGGGTAGCAGCTGAAGGAGTGAGGTAAGTGGCTGAAAACCCAGCCAGAGGGGAAATCCAAACAGCCTTGATGCCAGGTCAAAGGCATCAAGGTACCATTCACTACAAATAGCAAAACATCCAGATTCAAACAAGCTTAAACAAGATTCAGTGTCCCACAAAGCAGGAAGTGCAGGGGTACGGCAGGCTCTGGGGTTGGTTAACTAAGCGTTCAGTGACCTCACGGAGGTCTGAGAGGCTTCTGATCTCTTTGCTTGATGGCCCCAGCATTGGCAATAGCCTCTGGTTGGTTCTCTCCGCTCACGATTGGCCGCCTGAAGCGTTCAGGACCCTCTGCACTTCCTTCTTCATGCTGTTAGAGCATGGCTTTCTGTGGCTCTCTCCCTAAAAGCATGGAAACCTCTCCAGTACCTTCCCCTACATGACTTCTCCATTCTTGAATGCATCCCTTCTGGGGAGGTGGGTGGGGAGGCCTCATAGGTCAGCTAGACCCAGAGCTGGGGCTGGAGCCAGCTCTTCTCTGGGTTTCTGGACAAAAGGGAGGGTCCATTAGAGAAGACATGAATTGGGTCTTCATGACGTGGAAGGTGAAGAACCACAGACATGCTTCAAGTAAGGAAGTGACAAGATCAGATTTGTGTGTGTGTGTTTTCCAGATTTGTGTTTTTTTGATTGATCATTCCAGCAGCTTTGCTGAACTGAGATTTGAGTGGGGCTGGCCCAGGAGCTGGGAGCCCTGATAGGAAAATGAGGCACAAGGGACTTCCCTGGTGGTCCAGTGGTTAAGAATCCGCCTTCTAATGCAGGGGACACCGGTTCAATCCCTGGGCGGGGACCTAAGATTCCACATGCTGCAGAGCAACTAGAGAGCCCTCCGTTACTACGGAGCCGCCATGCTCTAGAGCCCGTGATCTGCAGCAAGAGAAGCCCAAGAGCCACAACTAGAGAAAGCCTGAGCACTGCAGTGAAGAGACCTTTCACAGTCAAAATTTTAAAAGAGAGTAAAAAAAAAAAGAAAACGAAGCACGGAAGGGGGAAACATGATAAAGCCATTTTTTGTCTTCACAGCCCGGCACTTCCTCCTCTAACTCTGCTGCTTCACTTCACTCTCCTTGCCTCATGAGCCCCTTTCGCTGTTCCCCAGCCATGTAAGCCTGCCTTCTAGCCACATTCTGGCTGGAATACTTTTGTTTATCTGCTCTTTGTCCTTTCGCCTGGTGTCTCAGTGTTCAGATCTCCGCTTCACTATCCCCTCTTCAGGAAGGCCTCTGACTCCCACTAGAAGCTCTCCTTCCTCTGCCGTTAATCATCAACTTCCTATTCTTTTCCAGGGAACCCAATCGAATTGATTGTGTAAGTATTGGGTAAATAGTTCAGCAGTTATTTGTTAGTGTAGATTATAACGTCCATAAGAGCAGAGACGTGATCTCTTGCTCACCACTAGACCGCCCCGTGCTGAGAATGGTGCCTGTTCACGTAGTCGGTGCTCAGTAAATACTGAGTAGACAGGCCAGACACACACCTGGTTGGATGGATAGTCAGGGTGAGCGCTCAAGTTCACTGTGCTCAGTCGCTGTCATGTCTGACTCTGCGACCCCATGGACTGACTAGCCCGCCAGGCTCCTCTGGATTCTCTAGGTAAGAATATAGAGTGAGTTGTCATGCCCTCCTCCAGGGGATCTTCCCAACCCACGGATCAAACCCAGGCCTCCTGCATTGCAGGCGGATTCTTTGCCGTCTGAGCCACAGGAGAAGTGAAGGAATACTGGAGTGAGTAGCCTAGCCCTTCTCCAGGGGATCTCCCTGACCCAGGGGTCAAACCAGGGTCTCGTGCATGGCAGGTGGATTCTTTTAACAGCTGAGCCACCAAGTGCACAGTCATATGTTTAGCCTGGGTACTGTCTGCAGTATTCAGAAACTTCACATCATTTGTGGTTACTATTTTCACGTGAATTACAGGATGTGCATTATTTTAAATATAGAAGGCATAGAAGCTTAACTTGGCACTCAATAAACTCATTTTCACACCCTGGGGATCTCTAGCTTAGTCTTCATATATGGGCAAAATGTTGGGGTCCCAGGCCTACATGCTGTCTCCTCTGCCCCCTACCACCCCTCCCGCAACCCTGATTGCCATAGGACAGCCCAGGCAAGGAGGGGCAGCCTCTTGTCTGAGTCCATTCTGTCCTGTCTTCATTCATTCCACAGTTACCTACTGTGTGCCAGGCCCTGTTAAGCCTAGGGGTGTGAGAGGAATTAGACAAAGCCTTGTTGATTGTGGGGGTAAGACTCCACAGATTTGTGTTCATTCCTTTCCTTAAGCTTTTAAAAATAAAACACAAAAGATAAGGCTCCTGCCTCAGAGAGATCACCATCTCATAGGTGACTGACAGTTACAAAATTGCAAGTGTGGATGTGGTGGAGGAGGGGCAAGCAAAGTGATACAGGGATGTGAGTATCCTTGGGTGTCGGGAGCCAGACAGGAAGGAGAGCCAGACAGGAAATGCTTTCTTTTTTAATTGATTTTTTAATTAAAAATTTTTTAATTTTAAAAAATATTTTTAAATTTATTTTAATTGGAGGCTAATTATAATATTGTAGTGGTTTTTGCCATACATTGACATTAATCAGCCATGGGTGTACATGTGTTCCCCATCCTGAACCCCTCTCCCACCTCCCTCCTCATCCCATCTCTCAGGCCTGAGCACCCTGTTTTTTTTAATTAAAATTTTAGTTTATTATATTTTATTTTATTTGTTTTTTAAAGCCACACCATGGGGCTTGTGGGATCTCAGATCCCAGACCAGGAATCAAACACGGGCCCTCTGCAGGGAAGTGTGGAGTCCTAACAGTGGATTGCCAGGGAAGTCCCAGAAAATGCTTTCTTGACAAGGAGTTGGATTGTTGCTTTTTATTTTTAATTTCAGATAAACAGTTAATAATTTTTAAAGTATGTCCCAAGCAATATTTGTGACATACTTATGCTAAAAATTATTTGTAATTGTATGCTATGCTTAGTCTCCCAGTCGTGTCCGGATTCTGTACGACCCTATGGACTGTAGCGCACCAGGCTTCTCTGACCATGGAGATTCTCCAGGCAAGAATACTGGAGTGGGTTGCCATGTCCTCCTCCAGGGGATCTTACCAACCCAGGTCTCCCACATTTGCAGGCAGATTCTTTACCGTCTGAGCCACCAGGGAAGCCCAAGAATACTGGAGTGGGTAGCCTATCCCTTCTCCAGGGTACCTTCCCGACCCAAGGATCGAACCGGGGTCTCCTGCATTGCAGGCAGATTCTTTACCAGCTGAGTTACCCAGGAAGCCCCTTGTAATTGTATCAGTTCAGTTCAGTTCAGTTCAGTCGCTCAGTCTTGTCCGACTCTTTGCGACCCCATGAATCGCAGCACGCCAGGCCTCCCTGTCCATCACCAACTCCCGGAATTCACTCAGACTCACGTCCATCGAGTCAGTGATGCCATCCAGCCATTTCATCCTCTGTGGTCCCCTTCTCCTCCTGCCCCCAATCCCTCCCAGCATCAGAATCTTTTCCAATGAGTCAACTCTTCGCAGGAGGTGGCCAAAGTACTGGAGTTTCAGCTTTAGCATCATTCCTTCCAAAGAAATCCCAGGGCTGATCTCCTTCAGATGGACTGGTTGGATAGGGGTGGGCAAAATGGGTGAAGGTGATCAGAAGGTACAAACAGCAAGTTATAAAGTAGCTAAGTCCTGAGGATGCAATGTACAGCATGGTGACACTAGTTAATACTGCATGGTATATTTGAAAGTTTCTAAGAGTAGATTTTACAAGATTTTATAAGCCTTCTCATCACAAAAGAAAAACATTTGAAATGATGTGTGGTATTGAATACTAACTAGACATATTATGGTGATTGTTTTGCAAGGTATACGAATATCAAATCATGTTGTATACCTGAAACTACTACAATATTATATGTGTATGTCGTTATACATCAAAATATAATAATAATAGAAATACAGTGCACAATAAATGTAATGCACTTGAAAGTGAAAATGTGAGTTGCTCTGTCATGTCCAACTATTTGTGACCCTTTGGACTGTAGTCTGCCAGGCTCCTCTGACCATGGAATTCTCCAGGCAAGAATACTGGAATGGGTTGCCATGCCCTCCTCCAGGGGATCTTCCTGACCCAGGGATCGAACCCGGGTCTCCCACATTGCAGGCAAATTCTTTACAGTCTGAGTCACCAGGGAAGCCTCACGCCCAAAACCGTCCTCACCCCTGCCCCGCCCAGGTCCATGGAAAAATTGTTTTTCATGAAACTGGTCCCTGGTGCCAAAAAGGTTGGGGAATTAGATAGACATGGCCCCTGCTTATGAAAGTTCTTTGCCCAGAAAGAAGAGACAGACCACAGACCATGTATATGACATAGGAAAGGAAATGGAAAACAGAAGAGAGCTTGGGCAGGAAGGGCTACACAGACACTCAAGAGGGGTCCTAGGAAGGCTGGTGAGGGTAACAACGTTGTTTGGTCTGAAACCAAAGCTTCGGCACCCAACCACTACACAGAACTCCCAAACCACTTCCTGACCGCCCACTTACCCTTTAACCTTTCAGTTGTGGTCTCTCAAGCATTGACTAGAGGAAGAATGATTAGATTCTTGTACTTCACCCCACTTCCTAGGTTCAGAGAATCTGCCTTCGAATGCAGGAGACACAGGAGATGTGGGTTCAATCCCTGGGCTGGGAAGATCCCCTGGAGGGAGGAAACTAACTCATTCCAGTATTCTTGCCTGGAGAATCCCATGGACAGAGGAGCCTGGCAGCTACAGTCCATAGGGTCACTCGGCTGGAGTCTTTGTGAATGGCTGAAGTGACTTAAAGTGAAAGTGTTAGTTGCTCAGTCGTGTCCGACTTTTTTCAACCCCAAGGACTATAGTCCACCAGGCTCCTCTGTCCATGGGATTCTCCAGGCAAGAATACTGGAGTGAGTTGCCATTTTCTTCTCCAGGGGATCTTCCCAACTGAGGGATTGAACCCAGGTCTTGAGCATTGCAGACAGATTCTTTACCACTGAGCCACCAAGGAAGCCCAGAAATGACTTCAGTTCAGTTCAGTAGCTCAGTTGTGTCCAACACTTTGCGACCTCGTGGACTGCAGCACACCAGGCTTTCCTGTCCATCACCAACTCCCGGAGTTTACTCAAACTCATGTCCATTGAGTCGGTGATGCCATCCAACCATCTCATCATCTGTCGTCCCCATCTTCTGCCTTCAATCTTTCCCAACATCAAGGTCTTTTCAAATGAGTCAGTTCTTCTCATCAGGTGGCCAAAGTATTGGAGCTTCAGCCTCAGCATCAGTCCTTCCAATGAATATTCAGGACTGATTTCCTTTAGGATGTACTGGTTGGATCTCCTTGCAGTCCAAGGGACTCTCAAGAGTCTTCTCCAGCACCACAGTTCAAAAGCATCAATTCTTTGGTGCTCAGCTTTCTTTACAGTCCACTTCTCACATCCATACATGACTACTGGAAAAACCATAGCTTTTACTAGATGGACCTTTGTTGGCAAAGTAATGTCTCTGCTTTTTAATATACTGTCTTGCTGAGAAGCAACTTACCACACATGCAAAATAATTCCCAGGCCCAAAATCAGGTAACACAGAGGGTGTGCTGTGGACAACGTGTTGTTGTTCAATTGCTCAGTTGTGTCTGACCCTTTGTAACCCCATGGACTGCACTCACCAGGCTCCTTGTCCTTCACCATCTCCCAGAGCTTGCTCATGTCCTTTGAGTCAGTGATGCCATCCAACCATCTTGTCCTCTGTTCTTCTCTTCTCCTTCTGCCTTCAGTCTTTTCCAGCATCAGGGTCTTTTCCAATGAGTTGTCCCTTTGCATCAGGTAGCCAAAGTATTGTAGCTCAGCATCAGTCCTTCTATTGAATATTCAGGGTTGGTTTCCTTTAAAATTGACTGGTTTGATCTTGCAGTCCAAAGGACAACGTGTATTTTCATTAATTTCATACAGAATTTCCCTGATATGAATAATGGTATAGATTGAATCAAATTGGCCTGCTGAAATGCTAATGTCCATGTGATGGTATTTGAAGTTGGTGCTGTGGGAGGTAATTAGGCTTAACTGTGGTCCTGGGGTGCATCCCTCATGATGGGATTAGTGCTCTAAGAGGAAGTGATCAGAGTGTGCTGTCTCTCCACTCTGTGAGGACAAGAAAGCAGCACTCTGCAAACTTGGAAGCAGGTTGTCAACAACACCTTGATCTTGGACTTGCCAGCCTCCAGTGGGAAATAACCATCTGTTGTTTAGGCCACTCAACCTTTAGCATTTTGTTGTATCAGTCCAAGTTTACTAAGACAGGTAACGACTATATAATTTTCATATAGAAAAGTGCTATAGGCAACAATCTGTGAGATGGAGATGTGTGTGGCTGGATCTATTTTGAAGCTAACATACCGCAGCAAATGTACTTTGAAACTTATATTGTGTGTTTATTTGGGGCAGGGATGGGACCTAAATTCCTATGGATGCATGCATGCTAAGTCGCTTCCGTCATGTCCGACTCTTTGTGACACTATGGACTGTAGCGTGCCAGGCTCCTTTATCCACGGGGTTTTCCAGACAAGAATACTGGAGTGGGTTGCCATGCCCTCATCCAGGGGATCTTCCCAATCCAGTGATCGAACCTGCATCTCATGTCTCCTGCATTCGCAGGTGGATTCTTTTAGCGCCACCTGAGAAGACCCTAAATTCCTATAACGACCTCTTATTGCTTCCACTGTTCATCTGGCCATTCAACAAGTATTTATCAGTACTGGTGTGCCAGGCACGACCCTAGGTAAGTGGAGACATAGAAGTGCACAGAGTTCCTGCCTGTATTAGTGGGATGAAGCAGGTAATGGAGTACAGAGCACTTGAGCTTCAGAGGAAAATTACCCATTATCTAAAGAGCACACATTTCCAGTGCCTAGCCTTTCCTTCACTGTCCTAGAGATGTCTTACAACTATGACAGCAATGCAAATAATTCTTGCCTATAAACATGCAAATTGGGGAATTCCCTGGTGGCTCAGTGGTTAAGACTTCGGGCTGGCATTAGATCTCTGGTCAGGGAACTAAGATCCTTGTAAATCTCACCGAGAAGCCTTAAATTAAAAGGTAAAAAGCAAATGAATAAATATATAAAATGCAAATTAACTCTGAGCTTCTTTTGTGTCTATTTGCATATCTGTTGCAACACTCCTTTATTCTGTATAAATTTGCCCTTTTCCTGACTTCTCTTGAACAGATTATAACATCTGCTTGGTTCCCTCATTTAATTAGTGTTAAATACTTAATATTTTATAATGTATGAGAATCATGACTTTTTTGTTGTTGGGGGGGTGGCGATTATCCTTTGACACAATGAGTAAGCGCCTAGCACGCTCATAGTGTAATGTATTATGGAGAAAATAAAGCAGAGAATAGAGGTGGGTGGTGGTGGTCCGGAAAGACCGTCCGGAATAAAAATGCTAGAGAATTCATTATCTGAGACTCAAATTAACGGGGCGTCGTCTATTTTATCTGGCAAGCCTTGTGAGGTTGACTTGACGAATGCTGATCTGGTTGCGGGTCTGGATAACCAGCCGCGAGGCCGCCTAGCGCTGAGTGGAAGGCTCTCGGCGAGGCTGAGCCCACCTGCCCGGGCCTGCGCGGAGGCGGGACCTGGTCGATGGGCGTGGTCACACCGGCCCCGCCCCGTCACGTGCTGGCCCTCGCCTGCCGCGTCGGCAGCCCAGGAACGCTGCAGACGCCGGCGGCTGAAGCGCAGGGGCGGCCGCGGCCTCGGCGGCGGGGGCTGGGCCCATGGCGACGGCGACGGCGGTGGCGGCGGGGGCCGGCGCCGCGGCGGGAGCTGAGTCGGCCGAGGGGCCCCGGGTGCCGGCAGCGGCGCTGGAGCTGTGGCTCAGTGAGTAGCCGGGGCTGCCTCTCGGCTCGGGCGCAGCGCTCCACGTGAGGCCTCGCTTCCCGCCTCCCCGGGCCTTTCTTCTGAGGCTGGCGGGTGGGCAGGTGGCCGCGGGAAGGCTGGCGCCCGAGGAAGCAGGCAGGGCCCGGCACGGGTGGGAGGATCTCCTCGGCGGGCCTGGAGAGGAACCCCAGGAATCTGCCGCGGCTGCGGGCCCGAGGCTAGGCGCTCTGCGCCCCCCTGCCCCCATCGCGGTGCATAAACAGTGTTAGCAACATAATGGCTACGGTTTATTGAGCTCCGTTTATATGCCAAACACTGCTAAAGGGCATTTCAGCCGTTAATCCTTATTACGACCCCTAGAGACAGCTTCGGTTACTAACCTCGTTCTGGAGAAGGGCACTTTTAGACTTAGCTGTGCAACACACCCATCCTCTGGGAAAGAACTCTTTCTGGTTCCCGACTTTAATGTCAGAAGAAGCCCTTTAAATCTTTTGTGCGAGTTCCTTCTATTGTCTCATGTAAGACTCATGGCAGTCCTAGGGGTAGTTACTGTCCCTGCGTTACCGATTGGGGTCTTGAAATTCCAAGAGAACAAAGCATATACTCCTTGTATTGGGTTCTGTTGGGTGCTGGGAGTACTAAGATGCTCACAAAGATATATTTAAGTAGGTGATAGGAGCAGCACTTTGCTACATTAAGGCAAATGGGAGGGATACTGGGCTTGTTTAAGGTGCAGTGGTGGGAGTTGGTTTGTTTACGAGGGGGTTGTCTTCAGGGGACATAGCATTTGAGTGGACAATGGAGGCGACAACATGTCAAATGCAGGAAACTGCAAGTGCAAAAGCTGGGGGAAAGGAGAGTGTGGAGCATTCTGGGAGGAAGGAAGTCTGCCGCAGGAGTGCAAAGACTAAAGAGACTGTATGGCTAACTGGGGCGAGATCTTACAGGGTCTCGTGGGCTGCAGAAAGGAGTTCAGAGTTTATCCTTGATGTATTCGGGGAGACGTCAGGGCCTGGAACTCTGATCAAGTGTGCATGCGTGCTGTCTTGTCTCACTCTTTAGCGGCCCGGTGGACTGTAGCCCGCCAGGCTCGTCTGTCCATGGGATTTCCCGGGCAAGAATACTGGAATGTTTTGCTATTTCCTACTCCAGGGGATCTTCCTGACTGCCTCCTGCACAAGCAGGTGGATTCTTTACCGCTGTGCCCCCTGGGAAGCCACTCTGATCAAGTACCTCTGTTAAAAGCATCACCTGCAGCTGTGTGAAGAGCTGAATTGGTTAGGGATGGGAGAGTCCAGGCAGAGAGCAGATGAAAAGCTCTTCTGGTAGTGTGTTGGGACTGAAGTACAAAGGTATTGGGATGAAGAGTAGAAATAATTAGCTAGTTCAATCAGCAGCCTTACTGCATTAGAATAGAGGCAGGGGACCAGAGGTATCAAGGTTGGATTGCTGGTTTCAGGTTCAGGTAACTGATTGGTTACAGATGCTTCACTTGTGGAGTTTGAGGTGCTTGTGGCACAAAGAGAAGCTCTCTGGGCAGTTGGTTGACTCCAGAGGGTAACAACTGGAGGTCAACTTGAGACCTTCAGTTCATTAGCAGTGAGCTTGTCTGTGCACATTAGGAAGAACAGAGTTTGCGCATGGAGCATCTCAACATGGAAGAAGCAGGGTTGGGGGGCGTGGGTGCTGGGGTGGGAAAGCAGTGCTGAGAGAGAAGGTGGAGCCTACAGGCTGCTGGGAGGGGGCGAGTGCAGGTCTGTAAGGACGGTGTAGTTGGTAGGTGGTTTTGCTGCTGAGAAAGAGAGAAGGAGGATGGGGGAACTTTGCATTTGGCAACTGAAAGATTACTGAGTTATCTCAGTGTCAAATGGTGGGGACAGAAAGAAGGTGGTTGACTAGGAGGCAGTGGAGTTGCAAAAGTCAAGTGGGCTGGGTTAGAGACCAGCCGAACGCTGACCCAGGTGGGGGAGAAAAAGGGAACCAAGACTGTTTAGGAGGGCATCCTTAAAGCTCCAGCTGTTTTAGGCCATTGGGGTCCTAAAGTTCTGAGATCTTCCAGTCATTCGGGTAGGGCTAGAACCTATCCCAACAGTACAGACCCCCTTCCCAGTCCAGCAACCAAAAATGCCTCCAGATGTGCCCTGGGACAGAGGGCCCACCTCTTCCCCTCTGCACCTGAGATCCTCTGAGTTTGGGCTTTGGAGTGTTGAGTGGACTGCAGAAATGTATCTTGTAGTCTTTGTGGTTGTGCGGTTTCCACCTCCCTGCCCCTGCCTGCCATAGGAGCAGAGAAAGTAACTGTTGAACCAGACTTGTGGGGGTTGGGGCCCAGTGGAGGTGGTACGTGGATGGACGTGCGCTGGAGAGGCTGGTGGTGGGGAAGGACTGGAGTGTAGTTGAAGAAAGTCCCTGAGTCTAGGCTGGATGGAGAAGGAAGTCACTCCAGGGGCACGTGAAGACCCCAGAGCTCATCTCACTGACGGATCTTACCTCAGCAAGCAAGGCAGCTGTGTCCCTAAGGCTGGAATGTAATAGCCCCACTGGGGTTCAGATGGTAAAGAATCTGCCTGCAACGCATAAGACCCAGGTTCGACCCCTGGGTCAGAAAGATCCCCTGGAAAAGGAAATGGCAACCCACTCCGGTATTCTTGCCTAGAGAATCCCATGGAGAGAGGACCCCGATGGGCTACAGTTCATGGGGTCCTAAAGAGTCAGACTCGACTGAGCGACTGGCGCCTTGGGGTTGTGAGGATCAGGGGAGTTCGTGCGTCTCAAGCACACGGAACAGTGCCTGTGTGCAGTGCTAGCTATTATCATCACTAGTCTTCTTAGTAGAGAGTGGAAGAAACAAACTCATACTGTTTGCCAGAAAAGGAAAAACACTGGACCTAGAATTGGGAAGGAGTAGTTCCCGAAAGGAACGCCAGGAACCTGTTTCACCAGAAGCTCAAGCTTTAAAAATACAAGTAGCAGCTTCTGGGCGTTTTGCAGCCCCCACCCCCCACCACTTAGGTTATTTTGGGTGTTGTTCCACATGACCGCATTTAGAGCTGCCTTCTCCTTGTTAATGAAAAGCCTCCTGTGCCTGGCGGCATGGGGTGCTATGCTCGATTTAACCAGCGGAGTCTTGACTGTTAACAGCAGCGCTGGGGCCTCATGGTCTCAGCTCTGCTAGTGCTGCCAGGGAGGCATTAGCTTAGTTGGATGCTCTGTAATCTTTCTTCTTCCATCTGCTTGGACCTACTCCCAGGTGATAAGTCCTGTCCTCCAGCTTCACTTTTCTGCCTCCCTTGGGGATGAGAGTGGTCTGGATTTCGAGCTATTTATATTCTCCCAGCTTCTCTAGAACTGAGCTGATTCTTTATCTCGGACCCATCATTCCTATGGTGGATCTGGGCCATTCAGCACTGCTTGCTGTCCGGGTTGGTGTGTATCTGCCCCACGCAGTGCATACTCACTGCCGCAGGATTGAGTTCCAAGTGTTCTCAAGGTGACTGCTTCCCCACAGCCCCAGGGCTCCCCTGACTAGCACTGGCTGCTCTAAACGCCAGGGTCATGGCTCTGGGGGTGGGGGGGTGGCTGATGTGAGATGATTTGACTTTTGAATTAGTCACTGTTAGATGAACCATTCAGGGAATTCCCTGGCGGTCCAGTGGTTGGGATTTAGTGCTTTCTCTGCTGTGACCTGGGTTCAGTTCCTGGTCGGGGAACTAAGATTCTGCAGACTTGCAGCAGGCCCCCTAAACACCCCCCACCGTCCCGGGGCGGGGGGAAGCCATTTCACTCACAGCTGGAGGGCTCGACTTTCTTTTTTTTTTTTTAATTTAAAAAAATTAAAAAAATTTTTTAAATCCTCTGGGAATTACCGTCTCTGGACCTGCTCAAGGCCACTGAAATAGCTTGGCAGGATGGGATTAGGTGTTTGGAGACCCGGTTATTTCAGAACTGGAGTAGCCATCTCCTGGTGTCAGCAGTATGTCCAGCCAGCTGGTCAGACTTTGAATAGTGAAAGATGAATCATTCATTCATCAGTAGGTATCCTTGCTGATGACTGTCTAGGTGCTGGAGGGTGGGAAGGTGAATGAGACAGGCCTCCTTCCTGCCTTAGGGAGCTGATAACTTAGTGGTAAAAAGGTCAAAGAACCTAGTTCCCGAAAGAGGCCCTGTCTTTGTCAGAGATCTGAAGACTGACATTTGGGCCGCGGAATTGGGCAGACCTGAGATTTTTTTTTTTTTGTCATTTTCCAGTTTTGTGACTGGGCAGATTTCTTCATCTATAAAATGCTGAGCTAACATTAGTACCAGCTTCAGTTTTCTGAGGATTACAGGAAAGGAATGCTAGGAAAGCACTCAGCGTCATGTCTGACACAAAGCAAGTTCTTAAAAAACAAAGTTGGGGGGCGGGCAGCAGCTATGACTATTATTGCAGTTATTTGGGAGCTGTGAAAAACCTTGAGGGAATCCTTATGATATAGCAAATTTTAAAACTTACTTTTTAGATCTTTTTGCTGCTTTGCCCTGGTTATGGGTTTAGAACATTATTTAAGCTTGTAGAGTTTTTTTTTTTTTTCCCCCCTTCCTTTCTTTGGAAAACCTGGTGACTTGGTGGTAGGGGAGGAGGGAGAGAGCTGGATTCTGCTTGATGAACAGGGTCCTACCTGCTCTTCTCTGCCTCTGGGTCATAGAGCACCGCTCCCCAAACCCCCAGGCCACAAACTGGTACTGGTCAGGTTGCGGCAAGTAAGCAATCGGGCTGCACAACAGGAGGTGAGCGGCGGGTGAGTGAGTGAAGCTTCATCTGTTAATATATTTACAGCTGCTCCCCATCATTATTACTGCTTGAGCTCCACCTCCTGTTGGATTAGTGGTGGCATTAGATTCTCATATGAGAGCCAACGGTAAATGTAATGTGTTTGAATTATCCTGAAACCACCTCCCCCACCCCACCCCCTCCGCGTCTGTGGAAAAATTATTTTCCATGAAACTGGCCCCTGGTGTCCAAAAGGTTGGGGAACTGCTGCCACACAGTCACGTGTTGAGGTCTGAAAGTCTTTTAGGTGTCAAGCTTGACCCTGTCGTGAACTGAAGCTTTGTGAAGTTTTAATGATACAGAAAGAAGTAGTTCAAGCGAGTCAGATCTCCTTTTTTCATTAATTTCTATTGGAGTATCGTTGCTTTGTAGTGTCGTGTTAGTTTCTGCTCTACAGCAAAGTGAATGAGTTATGCATATACATATATCCACTTCTTTTTAGATTTCCTTCCCCTTTAGGTCACCACAGAGCATTGAGTAGAGGTCCCTGTACAGTGGAGTCAGATCTCCTTAATCAGACTCTCTCGAGTATCACTGCTTTCAGTTTATTTCCTGAGTAATTATTTTGTGCCTATGCCTAAGGCACTGTACCAAGCATTATAGGGAACATAGTGTTTCTGCCTTAGTTTTGAACAGACTTTTGAAGTTTAAGTGTACTAAGTCGTGTACATATTTTTAAAGGAAAACACAAAGACTGTTACAAGATTGTCTGTCTTTTATTGATTACTGTTTGCTGCTATACTGAGTATTTCAGACACTGTCTTCTTTTAAGATTCATTTATTTGTTTGCACTGGGTCTTCGTTGCCGCTTGCAGGCTTTCTCTAGTTGTGGCAAGTGGGAGCTACTCTGGTCGCGGTGCATGGACCTCTCATTGCAGTGGGTTCTCTTGTTGCGGGGCATGGGCTCGAGGTGCACAGGCTTTGGTGGTTGCAGGATGTGGACTCTGTAGTTGTAGTTCACAGGCAGATGGAGTCCTAACCAGTAGACCACTAGGGAAGCCTTAGACAGTATCTTTTGAGAATCTCATGATATCCCACAAGGAAGGTACTGTTTTCCTTATTTAACAGTTGAGGAAACTAGGGCTCTGAGAGTCCAATGACATGTTACTAATAAAGGATGGAGCTGGAGATCCCTGTCCTAGAAGAGCAGGTAGGATGTGGGTCTTCTGAGATGGAAGAGATGGCTTCTGTTTTGTGGGGGTCAGTGATAGATTAAGAAAGTCCTTATGAAGGGGCATTTGAATTGGGATTCGAAGGGTGAAGAGCGTTTTGAAAGGTAGGACATAGAGAAAGAACTTTGAGGAGGAAAAAGGTGAGGAGCATGGGGAAACTGATAACCTGATTGCTTTGCTCTTCTTTGTTGTCTCTGTTCACTTGGGATGGGGCTGACGGGTGGGAAGGTGGAGGATTGAGTACCTGTCCTTTGAATCTCATTGTTGAGCTAGGGGCACGCGACTTCCACGTGACAAAAAAGCGACTGCCATCTGGAAAGTTAAGTTCTAGTTGACTGTGGAGTCTTTTTTGTTTTTAATTATTTATTAATTTTTGGCTGCGCTGGGTCTTCATTGCTGCATGAGCGCTTTGACTAGTTGCAGTGAGTGGGGGCTACTCTTCAGTTGCAGCGTGCAGACTTCTCATTGCGGTGACTTCTCTTGTTGCGGAGAACAGGCTTTAAGTACGTGGGCTTCAGTAGCTGTGGTTCCTGGGCTCTAGAGCACAGGCTCAGTAGTTGCTAAGGCTTAGTTGCTTTGCAGCATGCGGGATCTTCCTGGACCAGGGATCGAACCTGTTTCCCCTGCACTGGGAGGTGGATTCTTAACCACTGGACCACCAGGAAAGCCCCTGTAGACTTTTAAGTAATCAGAAGGGAGGAGAATTCATTGGGGCTGGAGCAGTGGAGGAGGCTTTTGGGAGCAGATGGAAATTCAGAATGACCTTGAGAATGAATAGAGAAGTGGACATTCAGGCAAAAGGAATAGGGTCAGAAGTATGACCATAAGAATTACTTACTTGCAGAGTTTGAAAGAGCTTCTCTGTCAGGACCAATAAGAAGTTTCATTGGAGAGCCGGCTAGTCCAGGATAAGCTGGACAGAGGGGAGTAGGGGAAATGTTATGAAAAGGCAGGACAAAGACAGTCTCGGCAACTACTTCATGAGAATGTGGCTTGTTGCAGTTGGAAAGCCGGGCCTGTGGAATGGGCATCCTTGCTGGGACAGGGATTCTAGGCGGCAGCAGTGGGAGGGGAAGAAGCTGCTACCATCTAGCACCAGGAAGGAGTCACACAAAGATTCCGGGAAGTCAGGGATTGCCCCACCCCTCAGTGGAGCGTGGGCTTACATTAGGCCTTCTGATAAGCCCCCTTTCTCCAGGTGTTTCCTGCTGTGGGCTGTGCCCTGGTCCCTTCATGCTGCATGTCCTCAGATTACATACAAATAAGAATGTTCTGGCGGGGAGACCCTAGTGTGACTGGAAGTGGGTTCCTTGGGCATATGTGTATGGTAGCAGAGAGAAACAGCATTCTGCGGAGTGAAGGCAAGAAGGTCCTCTTGTCAGAAAGGATAAGCCACTGATGTGGAGAAGCTGCTTAGGTAGGACAGAGGATTTCAATAAGCGGAGGCTCAGGTTTCGGCCTGTTACTTCGGGGACATGCTGGGAGCTGCTCAGGGCTTCACTGTAAGCTCTAGTCTTCCTGTCACATGGCTGAGGAGCTTCCAGGTTCTTGGTGTGTTATGCTCAAGTCGCGAAATCTCCCAGTGACCACCAGGGAGCCGATATCCGATGCAAAAGCAAGAGAGTTTTTATTACCAAGTTCGAGCTGGGGCCCCACTGTTACTGACGCAGCGGCTATAGGGAGGAGCCCTGGGTTTTGGATGACATTGCTTATATAGGGAGTGTTCATGAAAAAAAGGATTTCTAGGTAGGGGGACGTCTGATTGGCCACTTTCTTTCGAAGGGTTGTGTGTTGGTTTTTGATCGGTCCCTATCACCTAGGTAGACCACAAATTCCTGAATGTTAAGTCAGGAGATTCTGGTCTGGGGTCCTATTGGCTCGTGGGTGGTGGGGTGAGGTCAGGGGATTTCCAAAGGCTCTTTTCCCGGAACCTTACAAAATGGAGTTTTTCTGTTAACAAAATGGAGTAGCTTAGATACTTCAGGTGGTCCCTGGTGGTCCAGTGATTAAGAATCCGCCTGCCAGTACAGGGCACATGAGTTCAGTCCTTGCTCCAGAAAGATTCCACATGCTGTGGAGCAACCAAGCCCACACGCTGCAACTTGAGAAAGCCCAGTGCAGCCAAAAAATGAAAATAAAAAATAAAAAAGAAGCTTGCAGGTTGTGGCCTATGCGTAGATGCTGGCCTGTACCCATCCTTGTTGCAGGGCCACAGTGGGGGGTCAGCATGGGGATGAAGAAGGTGCACATAAGCCAACCCCTGCACTGGGAATGGAGCCCCTTTCAGGATAGCAGCTGGGTAACCAATTTGCTTGTTCATGCAGTCAGCAGTCCCTGAGTCATGGGCCATTCCCGTGCCTGAGTGATGAGTATGGTCGACCCCTCAGCTGTCTGCTTGCTGGGTCCCATCCTCAGGAGGTGTGATATACACAGTCCTTGGCTGTTGTCTTATTTTGAGGGGTGGAGATGTGGAGTGGTGTGTATGTTTCCCTTTATTATACTTCAGTTTTACTTTTTATTTCCTTGACAGATAAAGCCACGGACCCAAGCATGTCAGAACAGGATTGGTCAGCTATCCAGAATTTCTGTGACCAAGTGAACACTGATCCCAGTGGGTAAGGTGACGTCACACCCATGCCCGACTTCTACAGGCACCTCAGACTATGCGTGCCTGCCTGTGTTTCTCAGGATTGTTTTACGTAGCTTGGGCTTTGTTTCCTTTTTTCCTCCCTCCATGATCTACTGAGTATGTTATTTTTCTAGAAATAGCAAATTCATGTAGTTTTCTTTAAAAAAAAAAGTTTGTAACTGGCAATTATTTTAAAAATTTTAAATAGTTTTTATGAAACACTGCTGTTGAGGAGCTCTCTGAATGTTAGGGATAGACTGTAACTAGGGTACATAGTAATGTGAAAGATCAGTGTGCTCCTATTAAAAAAATTTTTTTTATTTGCAGATTATACTATATTTAGCAGCATATTTCTGAATGTCCATTTCAGAGCCGCAGTAGATGCTTTTGTTGTTGTTTAGTCACTAAGTTGTATCTGACTCTTTTTCGACCCCATGTAGCCCACCAGGCTCCTCTGTCTATAGGATTTCCCAGGCAAGAATACTGGAGTGGATTGCCATTTTTTTTCCTCCAGGGGATCTTCCCGACCCACAGATTAAACCTGGGTCTCCTTCATTGGCACCCCACTCCAGTACTCTTGCCTGGAAAATCCCATGGGCGGAGGAGCCTGGTAGGCTGCAGTCCATAGGGTCGCTAAGAGTCAGACACAACTGAGCGGCTTCACTTTCACTTTCCTGCATTGGAGAAGGAAATGGCAACCCACTCCAGTGTTCTTGCCTGGAGAATCCCAGGGACGGGGGAGCCTGGTGGGCTGCCGTCTATGGGGTCGCACAGAGTCGGACACGACTGAAGCGACATAGCAGCAGCAGCAGCTCCTGCATTGCACGCGAGTTCTTTACTACTGAGCCACCAGGGAAGCTTGTTAAGCTAATTTAAATACAGTCTTTTTTTTTTTTTTTTAAGAAAAAGCAGAGGAAGAGAGGTTAAGATTTTATTGAATTTGATTTCTGAAGTGTCTGAATGGGAACTTTTTTTCCCACCTAATTTTCGGCCATGAAGCACGGCCTGCAGGATCTCAGTTCCCCAACCAGGTATCAAACTGCCTCCTGCAGTGGAGGTGTGGTGTCTTAACCATTGGACCGCCAGGGAAGTCCCCTGGATAGGAACTTGAGGAGTGAGTCCGTTATCCAGATATTTTATCTCCATGTTGCTGAATATTCATTTTGAAGGGAACAAGAAGTTTGATCACGTTTTCTGCTCCAGGGTTGACTGAGCAGTTCTCAAATAACAAATAAGGTCTGTGCTGCTCTAGACCAAGTTACATACAGGTCTGAGAGCTGTAGGGGTGGGTGGACTGGGGAGAGGATGGCGTGTTCTGGAAGCGTAGCTGTGAGACGTGGGGGTGGCTGGGGGCCGACCTCCTTCGGGGGCTCCTGCGTGGTCGTGTGCAGTCACATCCTGCCTCTGCTCTGGGACCCAAGCTCCTGGGGGAGAGGGGACTTGACCGAGCATGCTCAGCCAGACCAGTTGGTGTGTTCCTCTCCACCCAGAGTCTTTTTTTTCCCTTAGCTCAACCCATGCGCCCTGGCTGCTGGCCCACAAGATCCAGTCTCCGCAAGAGAAAGAAGCTCTTTATGCCTTAACGGTGAGTTTGGCTTACCCCTTAGCCTTAGCTCTCCTGTCCCAAGGCTAGCATTTCAGTGTGGGAAAGAGCCTCTGAGAGGTTCACCTTCTCTGGCCTTCAGAACGCAGGCTAGAGGGAGTTCTGGGCTCAGATTGCCCCATTGTAGATCTGTTCCTGGAGAGTAGCATTGAGGCTGCCTTGCAGGAAGGAAAGGAAGGCTTTATTTCCTTTTGCCCTTGTTAGACCAGGACTGGCAAGGTCAAGTGTCCACAGGGCCAGACTGGTAACATAAGTGAGTGAGCCACCTACGGGCGGAACCAAAGAACCAGAGAGACCACGTCCAGTCTAAAGAGGGCAGCTACACAGCAGGACCCGCTGGCTATTGCCAGGGATGAGTTTGGGCCCAGTGTTGTTAGAACTTCCTGTTTAAGAGAAACTGGAAATCCAGATAAAGTCTCAGGATTTTTTAGTATCAGTGACTGATTTGAAATGTTAATGGTGTGTCGACCAAAGAAAACATTTACAGGCCCAGTTTGTCACTTGAATGCCAGCAGGTAACCCATAGTTTGACAGTTCTTGAATATTCCACGTCTGATTTCTGCCTCTGAGGAGAAAGAAGGAAGTGATTGTCTGACCAGTTTCACCTGCTCAGAGGGTCTCCATAAAAGGTGGGGTGACCTCAGAGTCCCCCACCGAGCGGTTTCCTGGACATACCTGTCAGTTACAACAAGAGCAAACAAGTGCTTTTTTACTTAATCTGAAAGTCTCACCCTTTCTCCCAAACTTTAGTGACCACAGTCTTGAGCTATGGTTCCAACCAATACTTAACAGGTTTGGAACGAGCTGTGGAGCCAATGGCTTCACCTTCTCGTGGGGGTCCTGTGTCTGTGCAGGTGCTGGAGACGTGTGTGAACCACTGTGGGGAGAAGTTCCACAATGAGGTGGCCAAGTTCCGCTTCCTGAACGAGCTCATCAAAGTGCTGTCCCCAAAGGTGAGCGCCCTGGGCCTGGCTCCTCTCTGTGCCACTCAATTGTGGGTGTCACTAAGACCTTACAGGTTAAGAGCTCAGCTCTACCTAGACTACGTCTACTTCAGACAACCGTCATAAGTCTTAGGGATCCCCAAGCTACATGCACTTCTGCCCGACCAGCTACTAGTTCAGAGGTTCCTCTGACCCCCTCTGCCAGGTTGCCCAGTTCACTGGATGGAGAGATTCACAGAACACAGAGAAGCACTATACTTCATAATATCCTTTTATTAAAGGGTGTAAATGAGATACATAGTTCCAGTCCTCTGATCACATGGTCAGCCCCTCCCTTGAAGCTAGGTGTCCACCAGGAATGTTCAGCATAAACTTGGGTATGGTCCCTAGGGAGGACTTGTAAATAACAAAGACCTTCCTGTCACTTAGGAAATTCCAAAGGTCTTTGAAGTTCTGTGCCATGAGGAACTGAGGAGAAAGGTCAAATATTTTGGAAATTATATTATAGTATTATAATTACATATATAGTATATATGTAATTTCCAGAATTCTTTTATTTATGAGGATTAATAAATCCTTTTATTTAAGAGGATCTTTTATTAGTAGTAGTAGTATTGATTTTTGACCATGCTGTGTCTTGGTTGCGGCGAGCAGGGCCTCCTCTCTACTTGGAGTGTGTGCACATCTCGTGGGGATTCTCTCACTGCACGGGCCCTAGGGCACACAGACTTCAGTAGTTGCATTGTGTGAGCTCAGTCATTGGCGGCTCACAGGCTTAGTTGCCCCACGGTATGTTGGATCTTCCCTGAGCAGGGATCAAACCCGTGTCCCTGCATTGGCAGGCGGATTCTTAACCACTGGACCACTAGGGATTTCCTAAGAGGATCTTTTAAGAAATAATGATTCAAAACATTTGAGTTTCAGCAATTCCTTTCACTTTCACTTATACTTTCCAAATATATTTTTATTCTACACTCAAAAAAAATGAGTGCCCCCCGTGGCTCTAACCTAGGCCAGTACATGGTGGGATTGAATTTTCATGGCTTTGGAGGTTGACTCCTTGAAACTCAGAAAGAGTGCTGGGATCTGGTGCCAGATAATTTGTTCCCTCGCTGTGCCTGCCCTCTCAACCAACCTTGAGCAGCCTGCTTCTCAGCTGCCATCTCTTCAGTGATACTGTGGGCTGGGCAGTCTACTAATGAAACTGCCCAACTTGGATTTGAACCTAGCCAAAACTTAGATTGAGACTTGAACCTGTGGGCTGGGATTAAAACCCACTATCTCTCTCTCTTTTTTTAATTTTTAAATTTGACTGCAGCAGGTCTTGGTTGTAGCATGTGGAATCTAGTTCCCTAACTAGGGATCAAACTCAGGCCCCTTGCACTGAGAGCATGGAGTCTTAACTGCTGGACCACCAAAGAAGTCCCCACTATGTTTTAATTAAAATCAGGACTTCCTGAAGCTCAGGTTCTTTCGTTTTGTGTTTTGTTTTAATACTCAGTTAACAATGTTGTGATAGTCTCAGGTGAATAGCAAAGGGACTCAGCTACACATAGACATGCATCCACTCTCCCCCAAAACTCCACTCTCATCCGAGCTGCCACATGACATTGTGAAGCTCACGTTCTTTATGTCTCAGCACAGAAGGGATTCAGCAAGAGGCAGAATATAGATAAGTAGATTTATTAATACAGAATGCTTGTGAGGGTTGCAAGTGGGTAGGCAAGGGGGCTCTGTCCTGAGAACTAAGTGGGAAAACAGATTTGTTTGTAGAGAGGTACATACCGTAGATAGAATGTAGGCTGCCTCAGAAGATGAGAGTGGCCCTGAAATATGGGGTAGTTAGTTTTTGTGGGCTCAGTAATTTCATAGGGTAACAAGCGGGAGGATTCGTCCAACTATTTTATGAAAGGCGGGGTGGAGATTTCCAGGAATCGGGCCACTATTCTCCTTTTGGCCTTTCACGGTCGGGCTTGGGACTGTCATGGCTGTGTGTCTTTAGCTGATGTATTGCAGTGAGTGTGTAATGAGGCTCAAGGTCTACTAGAAATCGATCGCACCACCATCTTGCACTTATTCGGTTCTGACTAGTTTATGTTGTATCCTCAACATCTGTGTCATTCTTTGAAGGTTATGTCCTCCAGCCCTTTCTCCTGTCTCGCTAAGGCCCTTCAGCTCCGTAATTCCCTTTCCTTTTTATCTTTAGTACCTAGGCTCCTGGAGTACAGAAAAAGTTAAGGGAAGAATCATTGAAATACTCTTCAGTTGGACGGTCTGGTTTCCAGAGGACATCAAGATCCGAGATGCTTATCAGATGCTAAAGAAACAAGGTCTGACTACATTGCATTCCCTTCCCACAGTGGTGGTTCCTTCTTGCTTTTCTGTATAGTTTGTCATTTTGGGGTGAAAGCTGGAGATCTTGTGTCCAGTAGACACAGTAATCGAGGCTGATGCAAGTAATTTCAATCCCTGAAAGTGGGCAGACCTTTCCTTCTGGTTAGCAGGAATTGGGGCTTCCCTAATAGCTCAGTTGGTAAAGAATCTGCCTGTAGTGCAGGAGATCCCGGTTTGATTCCTGGGTCAGGAAGATCTGCTGGAGAAGGATAGTTTACCCACTCCAGTGTCCTTGGGCTTCCCTTGTTGCTCAGCTGGTAAAGAATTCAGCAGGAGTTGAGCTGGGTTTGAGATGGTTGTTGCTATAGTTACCCTTACTATACCAGGTTTCAGATTCCTCTGGTGTTGGCTTGTGTTTGAGGTGGGGGCTGATCACCTAGGGAGTTTCTCGCAGTATCTACTCTGCTCTCAGCTTTGGGTCTTCCTCTTGCTCTACATCTTAGAAGAGTTCTTATTCCATTGCCTATGCTGACAGTAGACCCTATTACTTGTTCCCTGATGCCCTTCGCCTGGTGCTAGTGGTGGTTCTGTTCTGATTAAGCCTCGCTCTTAGGAAGGCATGTGTCCCTGGTCTTGGAGGGACCTGTTTGTGATCCTGTTCCACCCCATCTTGGGCTGGGGCCAGGACATGTTGCATGTTGCACCCAGGGGTGCAGGCTTTTCTGTTCTTTTTTTCCAGCTGCCTTAGATTTTCACCTTTCTTCTGAGGACTGCAGGTGCGTTGTCTTTCCCCCGGCAGTGTGAGGCTTCTCTCTGGGGAGAGAAGGATTTCGGTGGGCCATCGAGCCTTTCCCATCCTCTTTTTGTGAGGCCCTTGGAGAATGAGCTTGTTCCTCTTGTGAAACGAGCTCCAGAGTATGTCCTGTGTCGAAGCTGGGAGTCCACGTTCCTTTTCTCTCAGGCTCTGTGGGAGGAACCAGATTTAGGATGGGCTATTTTTTTTCGCTGTCACATGCACTCAGTATTTTTTATGAGTATCAAAGATCCTACACTAATTTCTGGGCCCTGAGAGGTTGTGTGCCTGCACAAAATGGTCAGTATTTGTATAGTGTAAGGACCGTAGACTGCTCTCAGCTTTGGGTCTCGTCTCTGGGCTAGTCCCAGGGACTGCCTCTGCTCTGATTTAGTTGGCTCTGACCATCCCCGACTTGGGATTCTCCCAAGGGAGGATACAGAGCCTTGATCACGCCCTGGGTGTTTCCCTTTAAGGTCGCTGACAGTGTCTTCCTGGTGGGAGATCGGGAACCAGGGGTTTCTGGACTTTATACTGGATCTTGCTGAAGTCAGCAGGTATTTATATCAGCATATCCATGAATTGCATTTTTTAGGTATAATAAAGCAAGACCCTAAACTTCCAGTGGATAAAATCTTGCCCCCACCTTCCCCTTGGCCCAAGAGCTCCATCTTTGATGCTGATGAAGAAAAGTCAAAGGTAAGGAGCTTCTCCCTGACCGTGGAGGCCAACCTGGAGTCTGAGCTGACCTCTTCTTTGAGGGACTCCCCTCCAGTACCCTCTGATCTGAACTGGCATGTGGGGAGGTGGGGTGAGTTCTCTCTGGAGCAGAGAGAGGTGTCTTAGGGTCTGTATGTTGTCTTCGTGGAGAGGTCAAATAAGTGACCTATTCTTTGGGTCTTCCACCTTATCTGTTCGGTGTTCCTGAGGGAAAGAAGGTACAAAAGGCCAACCCTAGTGGGTAGTGTGGGGCGTCAGTCGTATCCAGAGTGTGTGGTGTTTGGGGAGGGGGAGTGGGGAGGAAAGCATGGGTTGCATGTCGGCTCAGATCAAAAGAGAAAGGATCAGTAAGCCCGATCTCGCCCGTTTTCATTCCATTCCTGCCTCCAGTATCGCTGCTCCTCAGACATCATTAAGGAGAGGGGAGGGAAAAGCAAGGTGGTCCAAACCTAGGCCACAACTCGAGGATAAGTCCAGGGTACCTCTGAAAGGTGGCAGTGCTTTTGGTTATTACTGTTCTCGGTCGCTCACAAGGTCTGGTGAGTGTAGGACCAGGAAGACTCCAGTCCGAAGATGGGTCTCTTCTGGTGCCCTCTGCCTTCCAGCCGCACCTGTCAGCTGTCCTCCTCCCTTGGATCTGGGTGCTCGCTGTGGGCAGGATGACCAGAGCTGTGCTGGGCTCTGGGCGGCTTTCCCTCGGGTCCTCTCCTGCGTGGTCCTCAGGAGGAGCAGGGGAAGAGGTGTGGAGTGGACTCCTGAGAAAGTCAGTCTGGTGTCAGCTTAGGCCAGCTGCTTAGACACTGCGGTGCTCAGAAAGATGGCTCTCCATCTTTCTTGCCATCTGTCCAACGAAGAGTGAGTGACTCCACGTGTCGGGCATTCCACTAGGCATTGGGAACAAAGTGGATGAGATTCCTGAGGTCTCTCACATCAGAGTATGTGGTCTAAGACTGCCTCAGCACTATTGACATTTTGGGCCAGTTAACTTCCTTGTTGGGGGCTGTCATGCCCTGGGAGGTGGGGTGTATAGATGTCCCTGACCTCTACCCACTGGATGTCAGTACTGCCCCCAGCTGTGACCACCGACAGTGTCTCCAGACTTGGCCGGATGTCTCCTGGGACATCCATCTCCATTCCCTGTTGAAACACCAGTGTTCTATGGGGAATGTCACAATGGTCATGATCGTTAAATTATTGCATCATTGTGAGGATTTGGTAAGGTAATGCATTTAATGTGCGAGCTGTTGTGGTGGGTAATTCTGCTGTTGCTGGTGCTATTGCTCTGGGCCGCTTGACACAGGGAATTAGTTTCACTGAGTCGTGTTCCCTTTCCAGCTTCTGACAAGGCTTCTGAAAAGCAACCATCCTGAGGATCTTCAGGCTGCAAACCGGCTGATCAAGAATTTGGTCAAGGAGGTGGGCATTTTCCAGGGGGTTCTGCAGAACCAGCATTTGACAGGGGCTGGACAGTGTAGGGAGATCTCCTGGAGGAGAGCTTGGGAACCCACTCCAATATTCTTGCCTGGACAGTTTCATGCATGGACAGAGGAGCCTGGTGAGCTATAGTCCATGGGTTTGCAAAGAGTCGGACACGACTGAAGCAACTTGGCAGCAGGGACAGTGTGTGTGTGTGTGATTGAGGGTGGGGGTCACAGTTAGCTGGAAGAAGAGACAACCGCCTAGCCCTGAACCAGGGAACAGCTGTGAGCTCCCTGAAGGGTAGCAAGGTGGTGCCTAGAAGCAGAAACTTCTGTGTGCTTCCAAGTACTTCTGTCCAAGAGCTCAAAGCATCTCACAGACCCCGGTTTCTGTCTCAGTGACCAGTGTTGGTGTGGGAATCCAGGTGTGGGATTTTCCTTTCCAGAGGGATGGAGGCTGGTACTATAGTGGACACATGCTCCCCGTTGTCTGTCCCAGGAATTCCAGACCTTGAGCATCTTCTTGCCCGCTGAGTGAACACTCCACCCACTCAGTGTTTCGGTGGCTTCCCTGAGCTCTGCACAGCACAGCATGCCTCTCCCGGCGCACATTCAAGCTTTATCCAGAGCGTCTGTCCCTCACTTCATCGTCTTTCTCCCGAAAGGAACAAGAAAAATCGGAGAAGGTGTCCAAGAGGGTCAGTGCTGTGGAGGAAGTTCGGAGCCACGTGAAGGTGCTGCAGGAGATGCTGAGCACGTACCGCAAGCCGGGACAGGCCCCGCCAGATCAGGCGGCCTTGCAGGTACTCTTTTCAAAAACAAAGGCAGGAAGGACTCAGTATGACTGACATACTAAGAATATGCACAGATTTCAAGAGGCCCTCACACAGTCAAAATAACAAGCATGTTCCTCACCCCCTCAAACTTCTCGTTCTCCTCCTCCTGTTCCTCCCTCTCTCCCAAGCAACCACTGATGGGTGTTTCCCCTTCTAGTTAGTTTGGGGCTTCCCAGGCGGCACTAGTGGTGAAGACTCCACCTACCAATGCAAGAGATGCCAGGGACACATGCTCCGTCCCGAGGTCGGGAAGATCCCCTCGAGGAGGAAGTGGCAACCCACTCCAGTATTCTTGCCTGGAACATTCCACAGACAGTAGAACCTGGCAGGCTACAGTCTGTGGGGCTGCAAAGAGTTGGACATGACTGAGAAAGACTGCTGATTAATTTACATTTCTTAGACTCTTTTATAATGGGAATGATGCAGTATTCCACCCCTGCCCTTTTTGGGGGGATGGTTAGGCTTCTCTCCTTTGGAGAAACTGTGGTGTGCATGTACCACAATATGCGTATCCGTTCGTCTGTTGATGGATATTTGGGTTGCTTGCAGCTTCAGGTGATTATGAAATACGCTGCTCTGAACATTTGTGTTCAGGACCGTCTTGTGTGAACATATTTTCTCTTGGGTAAACGCCTCAATGTGGGATTGCTAGGTCATATGCTGGGTGTATAGTCAACTTTTTAAAAAGTGCCAGAGTGGTTGTATCATGTTATGTTTGTGATAGCAGTGTTTCAGAGTTCCCATTTCTCCACATTTACACATCTTGAGAGCTTTCTTTTTTTATAATGCACTTAGTGAGAATTTTATGTAACAAACTATTTTCTAGGTCGTGTATGAGAGGTGTGAAAAGCTGCGGCCCACGCTGTTCCGGCTGGCGAGTGACACCACCAACGACGATGAGGCACTCGGTACGGTCTTATTCTCCAGGCGTAGGCAGCGCACACCCCAGAGTGTAGGACCCGCGTGGGGCTCTCTGCCTGCCGTGGGGCTTCCTCTGTGCTGCTGACACAGAAACTCGATGGTGGCTTCTAGGTGTTCCAGTGGTTGCACTTGGGGATGGCATTGATTGAGTTGATTCTTATAATTTTCAGAGAAATCTGGGCTTGAACAAGAAATGAGCAGCAGGTCTGTAAGCATAGAAAAGGGTGGAGGTTTACCATGTGAGTTGGGTGTGAAGCAGGTAGAAGGAAGAGCAGCTCCCCCTGAAGACTTGCAGAAAAACTGAACCTCTGAGAGGTCTGAGAAGCAGCTGCAAGGGGCACGTCTGGGAGGTTTCACACCCAGAGTGCCTTCAGGGGCTGGGTTGGGGAGCCTCAGCGAGGTGGCCAATGTGGAGTGAAAGGCACGTGGGAGAACTGAAATCCTGTACACAAGTATAGAAATGGCTGAAGCTTTTTATCTTATGAAAGATCTCAAAACACGTAAAAGGGATTCTATCTCCATGTCCCCTTCACCTTCCGATCACAGTTACCAGCTCACAGTCAGTCTTGATTGTGTTTTACCTGTACTGCACAGTCCCTCTGCCCTCCCCCTCCCCACACTCCCGGTTCTGTTTTTAAGCAAATTCCAAACATTTCGGAGTAATCTATCAGTGTTCAGATTTCCTGGGCATTTCCCTCTCTAATCATCTCTTGCTGACGCTTTCTTTTTCTTTTTTAAAGTTTATAAATTAGAACCAGAAAGGAAAACCATGCTTGGTATTTAAGTCTCTTTCAGTGGCTAGCCTCCTGTTTGTTTGTTTTTTTTTTTTTTTAATTTCATTCATGAAAAACGTGTCCTTTTTCTTGGTCTCACTTTTCTGATGGCATCTCCCTTAGTGTTTAATGTTTCTCTGTTCTTGATGTTTCTGAAATTCTTGATTTCTTATAAATTGAATCAGGAAGGTTGTTCAGATTCAGGTTCAAATGAGGGTGTGTCGGGGAGGAACAAGAATACATCATAGGTGATGTTATGAGGCCCATGGTATCTGGTTTGCTGGTTTTTTTTTTTAATGATGTAATTATTCTAAGCCTGTTATTTTCTCTGGTTGCAGTGAAGTCAAAATGAATGAAATTTAAAACACGTTGCACATGCCAAATACAACATTCAACCTCTTGTTTGTTCACTTCCATTTAGTTTAAAAATTGACAGGAAATTAATAGTTGGTCGCTCTTGAAGGCTTCTCCTAGCAGAGTGGCCTGCAGTGTTACATACAGCCCCGGCCCCTGTTGCTATTCTCTCTCTCCCAGGAGAGATTTTCTCACAGGTAAACCAGACCGTGAGATACCCTTGAAATTTTTGAAATCCACTGCATTTTTTATTTGGATATTTCAATTTGGATGTCCAGTTTTCATCAGGAATGCTTGATCTGTATTTAGACTTTATGAAATTTATAGGTGAAAAAGTAGATTCATGTACCAAATTGTTCCTTACACACTTTCCAATGACTGAATAAAGTCCCAGAAATATCTCTTAATACTTGCATCCACATTGACAAAAAAGCTTTAAGTTTAAATTTTAATTAAAACTAAGTTAAAGATTTAGTTCCTCATTTGAAAGGACCATATTTCAAGTGTTGGCCATCATACTGGGCATTACAGACCAAGAGAGTGAAAAGATGTGTTTCCTCCTCCAACCTGAGAAGGTGGTGTTGGGGTTCAGCGATGGAGTGACTAGGTCTGCCAGGGGCCTGATCTCATGACCTGGGGGCAGGAGGCATGGCCATACTGAACGTGGTAGAGCTGTGTGGTTATTGCTTTGTGGATGGCTTTAAAAAGACTGAGAATGTTGGTTGCTAAACAGGGGATTCTGATTTTTCTCTCATTCTTCAGCGGAGATTCTCCAGGCAAATGACCTCCTCACCCAGGGAGTTCTGCTGTACAAACAGGTGATGGAGGGCCGCGTCACCTTTGGGAACACAGTGGCCAGCTCTGTGGGAGACATACCTGTGTCCAGAGGTATGTGCAGAGAGCATCTTCCACTCCCTGTCGTGGGGCAGCCTGCAAATCCTGGGAAAGAACTGACTCCTCAGAACATTCTGCGTTATGGTATAGAAATGAGAGCACACACTCTCCTTTCCCTTTCCCTTGAGAATTGGTTTTATGTAGCCAGCCTCTGCCCCACGTGCCATCACGGATTGACTGCTGGGCAGCAGCTAGCTTTGTAAACAGAAGTGTGTGGCTGTTCTGGTACCAGGTGCAGATTGTGCCTCTTGTGAGTGCTTACTTAGGGGAGCTACGCACCAAAGAAGATTGACCATCAGTTGTTCTAGTGCCAGGCTAGCTAAATCAGAATCTGTCTAAAATAGTGCTTGACATGCAGATTCTTAGACCTTTTTGGACCTAGATTACCTGGAGCTGGGCCCCAAATTTTTATCAAGCACTTGAGATGATTCTGAAAGGCTGTGGTCAGAACCTCAAAGGCCTCTGAGCTGGAGCAATCCGCTCTGCTACTGTCCTGGTTGGATGGAGTGTAAGAGGATTCTGCGATGGCAGGGATGGGAAGGCAGTTCCTCCGGCTGCCTCGTATTTCAGATACCACTCAAGGCTGTGAATCAAGCCAGGCAACGGCAGTGGAAGGTTCTTCAGGGCTGTGCTAAGGGGGGACCGTGTGATGTCTTTTGATTGGGAGGAGGCCTGAGGGAAGTGGAGCTGTCACTCATATTTATTTTCCTGTCTGTTTTCTAGTCTTTCAGAATCCAACAGGCTGCATGAAGAACTGCCCCCTGATTGACTTGGAGGACAGCGGGTCTGAGCAGGCTGGGGCTGTGACGCCATCTTCACTGCACCAGGACCTGGCAGCCTTAGGTAAGGGTGGTGTCTGGGGCCAGCCGGCACAGAGCGGTGCTGACTCCCAGGGAGAGAGTAAGCCCATTCCCCTTGCGGAGTGTGTGCCTGTTTTTGGAAAGAATCGGGTTATACTGGGAAGTTCGGAGAGGTCTTCCTTGTCCCCTGTCGCAGATTTGCCAGGACGGAGTTGAATGAGTTCCGGTGATTTGCTTTGTCTGGGCTTTCCGAGGGCTCTGGAAAGGGTGGCATCAGTCTCCGGCTTGTATCAGGTAGTTAGTGATGTGCACCTCCACTGTGTTCCTTCCTTGCAGGAATCAGTGATGCCCCAGTTCCCAGCAAGGTAAGGAGGCTCTTCCTGGGGGCTGGAGAGGAGAGGGGAGGTCCCTCAAAGCTGCCTTCCTGAAGGCAGCACTGCCCCGGGGAGGGTGGAGGGTGGCAGCATAGCCTGGTGGCTCTTGTGGACTCGGAGGTCCAAAGCCTCTTCTCTTCCACTGTCTGGCTTGAACCCCTGGAGGGAGATGTGGTTTTGCTCTTCTATCCCTGCCCTCTTCCGTTGTATCCAGACTCTTGCTGACTTACCAAAGGCCTGCTCAGGAGTCAGGCCCTCTCGCCCTTTCTCCACCTGCCCTAGGAGGCGTGGTTAGCCTGCTCTGCGCTGGCTTTGGGGTCAGGAGAGCTGTGCCCTGGTGTGACCGTGGCTCACAGTCATTCATACGCTGCCCTTACTTCAGCCATTCCTGCTTTGACAGATTGCAGGTCAGAATTGCTGTCAGGAAAAGAAGAACCCCACCACCAGCACGCTGCCAGCTGGCGGTACTCAGAGCCCTTCTGCAGAAGGGAACTTGCTGGACCTCCTCTCCCCACAGCCGCCTCCGGGATCTCGGTGAGTCTTGTGGGCAGGGAGCCGAGGAGAGTCGTTCCTGTGTGCAGTTGCCGGGCTGCCACTCTCCCTGAAGGGCTGCACTGCATGCCACCCCTTTAACTCCCCATCCACCCCAAGTCAGGAGAACACACGTTTTGGCCAGGACCTCTGGAAAGGGGTTTCAGGAGTAACATTAGTGGTAGCTGATGATGATGTTCTTGGTCTTTATAGGTTGGTTTTCTGTTTTCCTGATTTCACTGTAGTTTGCAGCAATGTTTGATTGCTAGAGAAATAGATTGTATAGAAAATCCTAAATACCGTTCCCTAAAGACGAGATTGAATGCTCCTCCTTTGCTTTTTTCCTGCACATATAGTAATATGTGGCTTGTTTTACACAAGTGAGGTTATAATTTACAGATTATACTATGCTGTGGGGTTTTTTTTTACTTTTTAAAAATAATTTTATTTTTGGCTATGCTAGGTCTTTGTTGCTGCTCTGGTTTTTCTCTAGCTGCGGTGCACAGGTGTCTTGTGGTACCTTCTCTTATTGCAGAGCATGGGCCCTAGGGCATGAAGGCAGGTAGATTCTTTTCCACTGAGCCACGAGGGGAACCCCATGTGGTTTTTTATATCACACATCTTTGATACACTTTCATCAGTTTATGTAAATTTGCCTCATTCTGATAGTTGAATAATAATTCATATACATAAAATGTATACTTAGTCATTTCCCTTGTGGATATTTATTAATTTCCAGTGTGGAGGCACCTGGAGAGTTTCTGTAGTACAGATTTATATAAAGAGAGGTGCTCTAAGTATGAATGTAAACACATTTTCATAGATCCTGTCCATTTTCTCTGGCAAGGCTGGAGCACTTTGCCTTCCCCAGACAGCTCCCTGAGAGCCTGTGTCCCTGGTGAAGACCTCTGAACGGGGTGGAGATGGAGCTGTGCTGGGAGGTCATTCTTGTTTGTATCTAACGGATTTCTTCCTAGTTTGCTGTTTATCACCACTTGACATTCTAATTTTGGTGGGTCACTTCTGTCTGGACTTAGGTTTTCCAAAAGTGTTTTTGATTTGTGTTCCAAAGGGACAAAATCATGAAATATGAATGATGTGGCCAGTGTAACATGACTGCCTGACAGCATTTATTTATTGGGTTCTCATTGTGTGCATGCAGATACACTTCATACACTTCCTCATTTAATTCTTCTTATAACCCTATGAGGTAAACATTAAAATGTCTCCATTTTGCAGATGAGAAAACTGAGGCATGGGTTAGATTACTTTTCTAAACTCATACACCCTGAAAATATGTACATACACACATCTGCACACACATTTATATTTATTTTTTCCCTTTTTCTTCAGAAAGTCTAATCAGAATCCCAGATTTCTCTACAGTTTTTTCCAGTCTTATTATTTCTTTGCAGGAATTATATTCCACAGAAAAGTATCCCCAAGGAAGTACCACCAGGTACCAAGTCCTCTCCAGGTTGGTCCTGGGAGGCTGGCCCGTTGGCTCCTTCCCCATCTTCCCAGAACACTCCTCTGGCTCAAGTGTTTGTCCCTTTGGAGTCTGTTAAGCCCAGTAAGTACAGTTTCACTCTTTTTTCCCTCTCTGTTAGACACCCAGTTTTATCCACTCTGGATTGATAGGAGTGGCTCCTAAACTGGGGAAGGCACATGGGGGTTTATACTGTTTTATATCCTGCTTTGTTTACTATTAAAAGCCATAGCATCGTTTCATGCCCTTAATCTTCAAAATCTTGCCTCCCGGCAAAGGATAAGGCAGGTGGCTTCATGGTCTCTTTGCTGATATTTTTCTTAGTTTTCTGTCATGGGGTTGACTCTGAAGCATATTGGCAGGCAGAATTTAATTAGGGATCTTGAGTCCACATAGGGACATGATCTTCATTTGGAATTCAGGAAGGGAATGTTCAGTGTGACCTGATATAAACCGGGAGAGCTAGAATTAGAAGGAAAGGAAGAATTTGACTGGTGAGCATCTTCTTCTAAGGATCCTCATTAAAGCAGGAAACATAGATATTAACCTCCTTTATTACAAAGGGAAGGAGACTGAAGGCCCAGCTAAGTAAGTAACTCCCTGCGGTCAGCACCCTGATATATGAGCAGGAAACATGTGAAATCTTCAGGTCTAGGGCCTGGGCCCCTTCCTGGGGCACAGACCCCCCTTGTGGCTCAGTGTGGTGAGCTCAGATTACAGAAGACCTTGGAGCCAGGCAGAGCAAGTAAAGTCAGCAGTGGGGTGCCTTTGTGTTCATAATTTTTATTTTAACCATAGTAAATGTTCAGTGTTAATTTCCTAGTTTTGATCATTGTACGGTGGTTATATATAATGTTAGTATTTATAGAAGCTAGGTGAAAGGTATATGGAAATTCTTTTATGTTTTTGTAAGTTTTTTAAAAAGTAATTTTTACTGGAGTATGGAGAAGGAAATGGCAACCCACTCCAGTACTTTTGCCTAGAAAATCCCATGGACAGAGGAGCCTGGTAGGCTGCAGTCCAGTCGGACATGTGACTTCACTTTCACTTTCACTTTTCACTTTCATGCATTGGAGATGGAAATGGTAACCCACTCCAATGTTCTTGCCTGGAGAATCCCAGGGACAGGGGAGCCTGGTGGGCTGCCATCTATGGGGTCGCACAGAGTTGGATACGACTGAAGCGACTTAGCAGCAGCAGCATAGTTGATTTACAGTATTATGTTAGTTTCTGCTATATAGCAAAATGGATCAGATATATATATATATATATATATATATATAGAGAGAGAGAGAGAGAGAGAGCTCCATTCTTCTTAGATTCTTTCCCCATATACCCTTTTTATAAATCTAAAATTATTCTCCAAAGAAGACATACAGATGGATAACAAACACATGAAAAGATGCTCAACATCACTCATTATCAGATAAATGCAAATCAAAACCACAGTGAGGTACCATTTCACACCTGTCAGAATGGCTGCTATCCAAAAGTCTACAAGCAATAAATGGTGGAGAGGGTGTGAAGAAAAGGGAACCCTCTTACACTGTTGGTGGGAATGCAAACTAGTACAGCCACTATGGAGAACAGTGTGGAGATTCCTTAAAAAACTGGAAATAGAACTGCCTTATGACCCAGCAATCCCACTGCTGGGCATACACACTGAGGAAACCAGAATTGAAAGAGTCACGTGTACCCCAATGTTCATTGCAGCACTGTGTATAATAGCCAGGACATGGAAACAACCTAGATGTCCATCAGCAGATGAATGGATAAGAAAGCTGTGGTACATATACACAATTACTCGGCCATTAAAAAGAATACATTTGAATCATTTCTAATGATGTGGATGAAACTGGAGCCTATTACACAGAGTGAAGTAAGCCAGAAAGAAAAACACCAATACAGTATACTAACACATATATATGGAATATAGAAAGGTGGTAATGATAACTCCACATGCGAGACGGCAAAAGAGACAGAGATGTATAGAACAGTCTTTTGGACTCTGTGGGAGAGGGCAAGGGTGGGATGATTTGGGAGAATGGCATTGAAACATGTATATTATCATATGTGAAATGAATCACCAGTCCAGGTTCAATGCATGAGACAGGGTGCTTGGGGCTGGTACACTGGGATGACCCAGAGGGATGGGATGGGGTGGGAGATGGGACGGGGGTTTCAGGATGGGGAACACATGTACACCCGTGGCTGATTCATGTCAATGTATGGCAGAACCACTAGAGTATTGTAACTAGCCTCCAATTAAAATAAATAAATTTATCTAAAAAAAATAAAATATTAACAAAATAAACTTAAAAAAAATTTTAAAATAAAGAATCCAGATTGAAGAGGTAAATTGCTTTCATAAGATATAAAATAATAATAAAAGCACATGGAAAGATAAAAAAATTAAAAAATGTTCAATATAGTTTAGAAAAAATAGAAGAGAATGGAAAATTAAAATCATCTGTATCATTACCACCCAGAGATGAAAGTTTTGTTAATATCTTGATGTATTTTATTATCTTATCCATGTACATATATTTAAAAAATTGGTGCCATAGTATATATAGTTTTATATCTTGCTTTATTTACTATTATAAGCCACAGCATTATTTTATGCCCTAATTCTTCAAAACCTTGATTTTTAAAAAAAATAAATTCATACTTATGCCACTAACATGTACTGTAATTCATTTATTCAGTTTCTTTCTGAAGGATAATTTGTTTCCAGTTGTTTACTGTTGTAAACAGCATTACAGTGAACAACTTGTTGCAATAAATGGAGACCCATTTTTAAAACTTCCCTGATTATTTCATTAGGAAATATACTTAAAAGAGGAAATGCTGGGTGTAGACTTTTAAAATTTTGACCTTCACTACCAAGTTGCCTTCTAGAAAGGTTGCCTTTTGCCCATAACCTCACCACCATACCTCCTGAATATTTTCAGTCTTTTAAATCTTTGGCAGTTTCATTGTTAAAGTATGTTTTTATAATGTGCATTTTGATAAGTGATATTTGGCATGAGATAAGGATCTTCATTAAAGTTTTTTAACAGATGGTTAGCCATTTGTCTACCACTTACTGAATTAGCCAATGATTTTCAAAAATACTTTCTTGACATGTTAAATTCTCAAGTTTGGGTCTGTTTTAGTTGCTGTTTTGAGTTGCAGTTTTGTCTGTATCTGAGTATTTGTGCACGCAGATAGCCCTACTCCCCCCTCCTTTTCTTATAGTTAGCCTCATGTATCTTTCTCCCCAAATTAACTTTGAAATTATTTCTTAGCTAAATTAGTACAATCCCTTTAGTATTTCCAATACCTGATTAATTTGGAAAGCTCTGCTGTCTTTACTGCTTTGTCAAATTAAATATAAGAGATGTGTATGTGTATATAGTCAGTCATACAAAGAGACCAGAAGGATAGAGGCCCGGATGTTAGCGGTGCTTATTTCTGGGGAGCAGTAAAGGTGTTTTCTGTTTCATCATTTATGATATCCTGTATTTTTTGTGGTGTTCACACATTATTTTTTAATATTTATTTACTTGGCTCTTCTGGTTCTTAGTTTTGGCATGTGGCATAAGGATCTTTTTTCTTTTGATTAAGTTGCACCATGTGAGATCTAGATCTCTTGACTAGGGATCGAACCCACACCTCCTGCATTGGGAGCATGGGATTGTTAGCCACTGGACCACCAGGGACGTCCCCATATGCTATTTTAATCATAATCATTTCTTGCTCAAAAAAAGTTATTTTCTAAATTTTTTATTGTTATTTTTTAAACCGGTAATGGATGGTTGGATGGTGGGGAGAGATCAGTTTGGAATGTCACAGGAGTCCCCTGGAGCTAATGAGGACTTGGGTTATGGTGGTGCAGAGGGTTGAGCCCAGGAGCCGTGCTGAGTGGAGAAGAGGACTTGGTGACAGGTGCGCGTCTCTTTCAAGCGTGGCTGCTCTTCAGGGGAGTTTGTAGTAGCGCTGATCCTCTTGGTTGGGTCCTTCTCTGCCAGGCAGCCTGCCGCCTCTTATCGTGTACGACCGGAATGGATTCAGAATTCTGCTCCACTTTTCTCAGACTGGGGCTCCCGGCCACCCCGAGGTGCAGGTGCTCCTGTTGACCATGATGAGCACGGCCACCCAGCCCGTCTGGGACATCATGTTTCAAGTGGCTGTGCCAAAGGTGAGTCAGCGGCTGGCCCGCTGCCCGGAGTTCTTCAATAAAGGCTGTCAGTTTTGAGCATCAGGTCCTTTGTGGAGACATTATCTATGAGATGGAAAGGTCAGAATCTTCACTTAAAGTAGATTAAGGTAAAACGGGAATTTTGTTGGCTCAGTTAACTGGGGATCCCTGAATGTGTGTCTTCACAGATGGCTGGATTCGGGTAGGTTCGTAAACAGTTCCTTAAGAGTCTGTCACTTTCCCTCCTCTTGACTTTGTTTTTCCCTTCTGGAGCCTGTTCTCTCACAGACAGTCTCCAACAAAGCAGGAAATGGCCGCCAGCAGCTCCAGAGTTACATGGGCCTTAACTCTTTTTATCTCAGAATAAACTGGCATGAGGCATTGCATATGTTACCGGTATACCTCGGGCCAGTAACTCGTGTTCAGGGATGTGAGGTACTCTGGCCAAGTAGGATATTACATCCCTTTCTCAAGGGAAGTCAGTTCCCACAGGTTAACAGCCAGACTAGAATCACAAGAAATGGGCAAGGGCCCTGTCCTGAAAGTAAGGCTTCAAGGCAGACAAAAATAAAACTGTGCATTTTCTTTTTTTTTTTTTTTAAAGGTTTATTTATTTTTAGTTTATTATTATTTTGTAATTTATTTATGGCTGCGCTGGGTCTTTGTTGCTCCATGCGGGCCTTCTCCAGTTGTGGCAAGTGGGGATTATTCTTTTTTTTAACTTTTTATTTTGTATCGGGGTATAGCAGCCTAACAATGTTGTGATAGTTTCAGGTGAACAGCGAAGGGGCTCAGCCATACATATACATGTATCCATTCTCCTCTAAACTGCCCTTCCATCCAGGCTGGCAGGGTCTACTCTCCAGCTGCAGTGTTGGGGCTTCTCATTACTGTGGCTTCTCTTGTGGAGCTGGGTCTCAGCAGTTGTGGCACACGGGCTTAGTTGTTCCCTGCGTTGGCACTGCAATGGCAGGTGGATTCTTTACCACCCAGCCACCAGGGCACCCCAAACCATGCACTTTCTAACACTGATGGTAATTTTGTAGGGCATGGACTCTCATTACCTCTGTCTTACAAATTATCAGTCCAGGGTTCAGAAAGGTTAAGTATTTTGCCCAGAGTCACGGACCTAGTGAGAGCCAGAGTTAGAATTCAGTGCAGGATGTGCTATCTTTCTTCATGTGCTGCCTCTCAGAAGCTGACCTTTGACCACACAACTACAGATACACTTTCTGTATGGGTGAGGTGGGAGGGTCTTCCAGATCCTTTCAGCCATTGGTGGGGTGGAGGCCAAGCTCTCCTGTTCACCAGATCTCCCTCATTAAAGCTGTAGTTTGTTAGGAATGAGTTATATGTTGCATTTCTCCCCCCGATAGTCAATGAGAGTGAAACTGCAGCCGGCGTCCAGCTCTAAGCTTCCTGCTTTCAGTCCTTTGACACCTCCAGCTGTGATCTCTCAGATGCTGCTGCTGGACAATCCACACAAAGTACGTTCTGGTACCGGTGCTAGCAGGGAAATGGGGGCCCTTGAACTCCAGGGAGGCAGCCTGGCAGGTGGAGAGAACTGTATTGAGGTCTTAGTTTGTTTGGGATGCTGGTGGAATGTCCCTTGCTGGAGTCTGTTTTCCTTTGGGGCTGATTGGAAGATCTCTGTCCAGATTGTCATAGCTGTGGACCAAGGGAGTGGTCCATACACTCTCTAGCTCCATGGAATCCTCTGGAAAGGTGAGGCCAGCCTGTCGTCTTAGCTGGTCTCCACCTCAGGGCTGCTAAAGTGTGGGAAGACACCCAGGGTGTCTTCCTGGCTCCCCTCGTGTTTGTAGTCCCAGAGGGTCGAGGCCAGGGTATGCCTCACTTGGGTGGAGTTAACATATGCATACTGTTACTTGGTGACTACTGGGTGGGTAAAGGCTTTGACTCTGGGCCCATCTCTCTGTCACTCCCCACTAATTTAAGGTCTTTTATTTTTGCCCAGGAGCCCATCCGGTTACGGTATAAGCTGACATTCAACCAGGGTGGACAGCCTTTCAGCGAAGTAGGAGAAGTGAAAGACTTTCCAGACCTGGCAGTCTTGGGTGCAGCCTGACTCCTCCCAGGACAGATCCTGCCATTCAAGCTTAGGCCAATGTTCCTTTCCTGTCTAGATAGGACTGATCATGGTGATTTAGTGCAGAGTGCCAAGAGTTCTGTCCTGACATCAGGCTCTGGATGCCAGCCTCTGACTTATTCTGCAGGTGTGTGTGTGTATGTGTGTGTGTTTGTGTGTGTGTAGGGGGAGGGATGAAGGCAGTGTGGGAAATGCTAAAACATTTCTGATAACCGTCTGCTACGGTCATGTCTCTTTTTGCATGTTGGTGGACACTGATGTCCCTGCCTCAGGTTGGAGGTTTTATAAGCCAAAGTTGTCACTGTTGTTTTCCATGTATTATTACCTTTTCATTCATCCACTCTGTGCCTTGTCAGCCTCTGAAAGTCTTGGTTGCTCCCAGGCTGCTATTCTCAGGGACGCGTAAGGGACCTGGTTGGTTCTTGGGGTGGAGTGTCTTCTGGGATGCTCTCTTCCAAGAGGGACCTCGTCTCCACTTCCATTGGCAAATGCTGCTTGCATGTGTCCAGGAAGATCTTCTGAATGGGATGCTTGTTGCACTGTGTCCTAGGCGAGGGGTTGCCACTGGACCAGAGGACCGCGCTTGGTGGGCCAGTCATGTCCTTTACCACTGTGCCTTAGAATCGCCCATAGATGGACCCTTCAGGGAAGAGGGGAAAGCAGATCCCAGGCCTTCTTCAGGCCTCAGGTTCCATGGGCTGGGCAGCCTGTCTGGACCCTTCCTCAGGACCCTCATCTCCATCCTCCTCTTTCTCTGCAACCATTTACCCGGAACTCTTTGATGGTGACACCATGCCAGTCGTTGTAAGTCATAACTGACAGGTTCACCCTGGCCTGTTGACTTCACAATCCACGGTGAAGAACTGTGATGCAAATGAGATACGAAAAGAGTTTAGCAATGATTCAAGTGGTGACTAAATCTAGAAAGTCATTATTGAATAAATACCTGTGTAACAAATATACGTTGTGGAGTTTTGAGTAAGTAGGAGATGCAGTGCCCGTTGGGACCTGGAGATGTTAGGCCTGAAGGGATCGCTCGTCTGTTGAAGTGAGGAAGACTTCCTGAGGAATGTGGAGCCTTAAGAACCGCTTCAGGGAAGAGAAGCCCTGAAGATCTGAATGAAGCTGAAAGAGATGGATTTTTGTTACAGTCATGGTGTGAAGGGAAAATTCCAGGCTTGTTATCAGTTACTTCTTAGCACCTACTGGGTGCTAGGCATTTGTGCATGTTTTCCAAGTCCTGCTTGGCCTGATGAGTGAAGAGAGCTCAGCCTGGCTGAGGTGGCCCGATGTAGGATATGAGATCTGAGCAGCTCACCTTTCTGGGCAGGAGACCACCTCAGAAATGGCATGGCTTTTGGAGGGGCTCTTTGTCACAAAATCGGGTACTTTGTAGTCTTATCTTTTACTTCCTGCATATAACTGAAAATCTGCCAAGACTATGTTGTGGATGGGAGCTGTAAAAAAAAAAAAAAAGGTATGCTTGATGTGAAAACTCAAAACAGGTAAGTGATGGGGTGATTTCTTCATTTGTCATAACTCATAAGATTCATTTGACTCTAAAGTCTTGTGTTCAGATATTCTTTAGAGCCTTTATAGGCTCAAGTTTATTTCATAAAGTCTTCTAGAGTGTCTATTGTAAAGACGATGCCTGGCTATGAAGAACTTCCATCCAAAATGGGTAAATGAGACTGACACATGAAAAAACCTTTATCCCATAGTTAAAAGGTACAGTCACTGTGTGTGACCATACATCTGTTGTCTAGGAGACAGCTTGCCAGTGGTTCTCTGCTTGGGTAGAGTTGGACAGGGCAAGGGGGTGGGGGATGGGTGTCCTGAAAGTGGCCAGCAGTGCCTTCTAATTCTGAAGTTCAGTGACTACTTAAGACATAGCCCTTATCCTTTATTCACTCAAGTAGTAATCGACTATCTGCTGTGAGCCAGCCATGCTGTAGGCGCTGCAGACAAAGCAGTGATAGAAGGTCCCTGCCCTTGTGGGTCTTCTGTTCTGATGGGAGACGCATCATGTGTCTGGCGGCGGTTTGGCACTGATGACCCCGCATTTCCCCTCTCCTGAATGCCTGCTCCAGGATCCTGCTCATCCCTGTCTCTCAGCCTACCTCTGACCGTTCCTTTTCGTCTTTCCTTTAAATGTGTTTCCAGAGGATTTAGTCCTGAGGGCTCTTCTAAGCGTTCTGGGCAGTTCACCACTAGGTGCGTGGTAGACGTCTTGCTGACCTCAGGTCAGTATTTTAAGCCGCCTAGTAGATGTCTTTATCTGGAGGTTCCCACTGTTGCCTCCAAGTGCGTAAAATGGAACACAGCCGCCTCCCTCTCTCTCTCTTCATTTATTTGAAAGCACCTTTCTAAGCCTTCATGGATCCTTGATTTCCTACTGCATCTCCGTTCCTTCAGTACTGTTTTCTCATCTAGTCCATTTCTTTCTTAAAACATTTGGCCACAGCATACAGCGTGCAGGGTCTTAGTCCCTGACCAGGGATCGAACCAGTGTCCAGTGCATTGGAGGGTGAAGTCTCAACCCCTGTGCCGCCAGGGACGTCCCCTCTAGTCTGTCTCTAAATAGTACCACATTCTGGCCTCCCTGCTGCATTGTCACTGCCTTGGTTTAGCCTTTTTTTTTTTTGGACAGTGCAGTAGGCTGCCTCTCAGTTCTCCTCTGAGCCATTATACATTATAGTTGGCCACCATCAGATTTCTGATCTGGGTACCTGATCCCTGATGAAAAATTCCAAATGGGTCATTAATGCTCTAAATGTGTACACAGCTGAAATCAAGTTGCTTGCTTGGGGCATTCAGTGCCCTCTGTAACTGTGTGCTTCCTACCCTTCTGGCATCATCTGTCAAGAATAGAGCACACTTTGCCAGAGCCACAAGAAAGTCCCTTCATAATGCCATGTTTTCTCATAATCCCTGGCTACCACCTGCAGTTAACTCCTTTTGTCTCCAATGAATTTAAATTTGGGCTAAAGTGCTGCTCCATCTGCAAGCCACTCTGGGAGGGTAGATGGGCTGTGGAGATAGTAAAAGTTGAAAGAAGGATAAAAAACTTAAGACCAAACACATGAATACTACTCATTAAAAATTAGATAGTGTAGATTGAGAGATCAAACATGAAAGGTTGAAAGCAAAGGTGATGTTCTTATACAAATAGTGTTTACTAAAGTGTTTGTAAATCACAAATTCTTTAAATATATCTAATACAGAAGATGCTTACTCAATCCCCAAATATAAAATTCCGTCAACTAGTTTATTTGGTTTTTACACTAAGAGCACGCACAATAGGGTGCTGGCCATGGTTTGTTTTGTGTTTTTTTAAGGTAACCCCTGACCTCTCACTGGGAAGAAGTGGAGTCAGATAGATGAAGTAGGGTGAGCCCGAAGTCCAGAGAGTTTGCCACACGTTTAATTTCAGCTGGCATGAAAAACTCCAGGCCTTTCTGCCCCTTGCCCAACGCATTCCCAGGTACACCCTGTTCCCTCTGAGAAAGCTTGCATCTAAAAATGTGTAAACATTCTGCTTCTTTGACTTTTATTTTTAAGTACATTATTCCATGACTAGAGGTAATACTTTTTATACTGTTGAAAATACATAACATATTACAAAATATATACATGTTGAAAATACATACATATATGCTGCATGGTGGCGTGCTGCAGTCCATGGAGTCGCAAAGATTCAGACACAGCTGAGTGACTGAACTAAACTCAGGGGTAATACTATTATTTTAGAAGTTGAAAAACCTACTACGGTGTTACAGGCTCCAGATAACATAGGTTTTTAAAGTTTGAGGTTCTCTGAAGCCCCAGCTGTTTAAAGTAATTTAATCAACCCTTAGTTGTAATTCTATTCTTCAGCTTCACGTACTGCCTCTAGCCATGTGACCTGGGACAAGTAATTTGTCCTCTTCCGCTTCCTTGCTTGAGCGAGTTATACGTGAAATGACTCCAGTCCTGCGTAGTAATAAGCTAAGACTCATTTCATTTACTGTATGTTTGTCCATGTTTCCAGTACATGAACTGACTTGACTTACCCATAACTTCTTGGTTTTTTTTGCTGCACTGTGGTATGTGGGATCTTAGTTCCCTAACCAGGGATTGAACCTGTGCTTCCTGCAGTGTAAGCTTGGAGTCAACCACTGGACTGCCAGTGAAGTTCCCATAACTGAAATTTACCTCATGAAATAAATGTAAGCAAATATTTAAAATTTTGGCAGGGTTCAAATTAATACTGAGATGCAGTAAATATCAAGGATAGATAAAAATATTGGAAACCACACACCTAAGTCTAGCCAAAAGCAGAAAGCCATAACAATAGACTCGGAAACTAATGAACACACTTCCTATAAAGTACTTAAATTTTGTAAACAGGCTATGTAATTCTAAAATTTACGACCCTGAGACAAAGAACAAAGTTATGATTGAAGGCAGGGGGTATGGGGGAAGGGATAGTTAGGGAGTTTAGGATGGACTTGTACATACTGTTAAAAAAAAAATTCCTTAAACTGTGCCTCATAAATTGTGCATGTTTCAATAAAAATTTCAAAAATTAGGGAAAATTAAAATTTATAATCCTGTCTCCAAAATCTGAAACAGATAATGGTTATTAGTTTATTCTTGTTCTTTGAGTGCATAACCAAAATACTATCTTTAAAGCTAGTGGCATATTGAAAGAATACACTCTGTAGAGCCTTTGGGAATGCACTTAGCCACGTTAATAACGCAAATGGACTGTTTGATCATCTGAGTAGATGAAGAAATGGCATTTTCTCTCATTCATTGTTTATTCCTAATAGAATCAAAGTACTAGCTATTCCTAATAGACTCAAACTACTAGCATCATGTTTAATAAGGAAATAACTACAGTGGCTTAAACACAGAGGCTTGTTTTCTTATTGAGGGCTTCCCTGGTGGTCCAGTGGTTAGGAATCATCCTTGCAATGTAGGGAAAACCAGATTGATCCCTGGTCTAGGAGGATCCCACATGCCCTGCAGCAACTAAGCCAGTGAGTGGCAACCCACATGCTGAGGGACTGTTGATAAGCTAAGAGCCAGGATATGTAGGAGTTTCTGCTGCAAAAACAAAAACACCCCTCCCCTCCATGTACATCAAGAGATTACTTCTAATCACAAAAGCAGACATCTCAAGTTAATGATTTTAGTGCTTTTCTATGTATGGGAAAGGTGCCAGAGTCTGGACTCTGAAATAATTCCTGATACACATCTTAAGTATCGAGGACCAGTATCCTGTGGTTTTTTTTTTTTTTTTTTCAACTCAGAATTCCCCTCAGGGTACACCATAGGGGCAGCTGCAATGGTTGATGGCTTTATCACTGCAACATTGTTTATGGAAGTGGCAAGTGACATCCTTAGTCCACAGTGGTATAAGCATCACAAAGTCATTAGGGACCTAAGCTCCAACCAGTGCTAAGTCACCATCCAAGGATGTACTCAGTGAGCTTTAGCTGCTGAAGTTGTAGGCAACAGAAAGGGTGTGGGGGGAGGAAGGAATAAAGGAAAGCTGCTGACCTTCTTAAGGTTTCCAGGAAGTTTTATGTGATATTTTAATTCACATTCTATTGGCTATTTAGTAACATGGGCACACCTAGGCCACACGTAGGTGCAATTTATTTTTAATTCTCAATATTTAATTCTCAACGGCTTCCCTGGTGGCTCAGAGGTTAAAGCGTCTGCCTGGAATGTGGGAGACCCGGGTTCGATCCCTGGGTCAGGAAGATCCCCTGGAGAAGGAAATGGCAACCCACTCTAGTACTCTTGCCTGGAGAATCCCGTGGAGGGAGGAGCCTGGTAGGCTACAGTCCATGGGGTCGCAGAGTTGGAGACGACTGAGCGACTTCACTTTCACTTTCTCAGTGTTAGCTTTTCAGAATTCAAACAGAAGGTGGAAAGTCTTCCAAGAGATACTACTACTAGTTCCTTGGAGATATTCTAGACATTTTTAAGCAAATGAACTGTCCATACTTTCCTTTTTTGTATAATGTAACTTGATGGCAAAAGGAGAAGTGGGTGACAGAGGATGAGATGGTTAGATAGCATCACTGACTCAAGGGACATGAATTTGAGCAAACTGGGAGATAGTGGAGGACAGAGCTAGTAAACAATAGATGACTTGGTGATAATGCCATTATCAGTATGAACTGCTGAACAGAAAAAAAAAATAGCCCCCATCGCCTCTCTTCTGACAGCGGATGGTATCAATCACATGTTGAAAGTGCTTTGTATTAAAACTGGCACGTGAACTTCCTGATCACTTCCATGTACCTCCAGCCTCTCCCTTCCACTGACCCCATTTCTGTGGGCAACAGAGGTTGAGATGGTTGGATGACATCACTGCCTCAATGGACATGAGTCTGAGCAAACTCTGGGAGATAGTGAAGGACAGGAAGCCTGGTGTGCTGCAATCCATGGGGTCGCAAATAGAGGCGACTGAACAACAGACAGCAACAAAGACTGCCAGAGTCTTCCCTGCAGCTCTCCCTTGCATGGGAGAGAGAAACAAGGATGGGTTTTGGAGTCAGGTTCAGTTTCTAGTTTCTTGCCATTTTGGGCAAGTTACTTAACAACTAGGCCTCAGTTTTTATGTTCTAAATGATAAAAATGTTAAAAATGTACTTCATAGTTTTTGGTGAGTATTTAATAAAGTCAACAAAATACCAGACCTGCTGGGTACCCTTTATATGTGTGTGTGTGCACGCTCAGTCGCATCCGACTCTTTGCGACCCCATGGACTGTAGCCCGCTAGGGTCCTCTGTTCATGGAATTTTCCAGTCAAAAATACTGGAGCAGGTTGCCATTTCCTACTTCCAAGGGATCTTCCCGACCCAGGGATCGAACTGAAGTCTCTAGTGTCTCCTGCATTTCACCTCAAATCGCCTCATCTAAGATTTCTCTTTTTTTACTACCTTAACTTGTGGTTACTTCCATTTTGTTACTATATTCATTTCAAAACCTCTCCTGCTCTTATGGAAACCAATGAAATTTTGCTAAGGATACTAATAACCTAATATTTCCAGAGACAGCAAAAAAATTGCATTTGATAAAAGCTGACCATCTCTATATTAAGATTAGGATCAGCTGCAGGAAATTGAAAAAACTCAAAGTAACAGTGGCTTAAGCAATATTTAGATCTCTATTAGCTTCCCGACATCCTTGAACAAGGTTGGATGACTTAACAGAAGTTTATTGTCTGGTGGTTCTGGAGGCTAGAAGTCTAAAAGGAGGACCATGCTGTTTCTGAAACCAGTAGGAGAACCCTGGGGGTCTGTGACAGTCTTTGGCCTTCCCTAGCTGGTAGCCACATCACTGCAGTCTCTGCCTTCATTGTCACTGTTCTCCCTGTGCGTGTCTCCCATGACCGTCCTGTAAGGATACCGATCTTACTGGATTAAGGACTCACCCTACTTCAGTATGATCTCATCTTAAACCTGTTACATCTGCAGTGATGCCATTGCCAATTAAAGTCACATTCAGAAGGACTAGGGGTTAGGATTTGTACCTCTCCTGGGGGGTGGGGGGTGGTGGGGAGACACAATTCAATCCATACCACTTGCAAATTCAAGAACCTGAAAGGTAGTGGACCTAGGACTGATGTGCAGTCCATGGTCATGTCCCTGCTGCTGCTAAGTCGCTTCAGTCGTGTCCGACTCTGTGCCACCCCAAGACGGCAGCCCACCAGGCTCCCCCGTCCCTGGGATTCCCCAGGCAAGAATACTGGAGTGGGTTGCCATTTCCTTCTGCAATGCATGAAAGTGAAAAGTGAAAGTGAAGTTGCTCAGTCGTGTCCGACTCTTAGTGACCCCATGGACCGCAGCCTACCAGGCTCCTCTGTCCATGGGATTTTCCAGGCAAGAGTACTGGAGTGGGGTGCCATTGCCTTCTCCGGGTCAGGTACCTAGATGTCTTCATTCTTGTCCTGCCATGAGTGACTTCATTCCTAAGAACACTCAGTGAGCCTCAAGATAGGTCAATAGAAGTTACCCAATCTGAATAACAGAAAAGAAAGATACAAACCTGCCGAGATCTGTGAGACACAATTAGGTGTATGGTGACCAAACACACACCAACATATACATAATGGGAGTCCCCAAAGGACAAGTGAAAAAAAAGGGGCAGAAAAGTTGGTTGAAGAAATAATATCCAAAGCCTTCCCAAATTTGCTGAAAAACATTAATCTACACATCCATAAAGAGTCGGACACAACTGAGCAATTTCACTTTCACTTTCACACATCCATAAAACTCAACAAACTTCAAGTAGGATAAAGTCAAAGAAACCCAGACCTAGACACATTGTAGCCAGACTTAAAAGCCAAAGATAAAATTGTGAAAGCCTTTAGAGAAAAATGACTTACATACAATAAGCTCATAATACATTAAGAGCTGACTTCTCACTGGAAACAATAGAGAAGGCAGTGGAATGACATTCAGTGGTCTGAGTAGGAAAGAATTCTCTATCCAGCATTACTGTCTTTCAAAAACCAATACAGAATTGTAAAGTAAAATAAAAAATAAAACAAAAAAAAAGAAGGTATAATAAAGTTATCCCCAACTAAAGGCAGATAATTTGATGCAAGCAGATCTGTCTTGTGAAAAAAGCTCTCTTAAATTTCTTCAGGTTGAAATGAAGTAAACAATAAGTCTACATGAAGAAGCAAAAAATACTGGTGAAGTTACTTTTAATTAAAAGAAAATTGCACAAAACAATAAAAATGTCGTGTTTATAACAGAGAAACATACCATATGGTAACAGGAGCTCAACAGAGAGGGCAGGGAGTAGAACTATACTGAAGCAGGGTGGTGGTGGCTCATGCCGCTCACTAAGTCATGTCCAACTCTGTGACCCCATGAACTGCCACATGCCAGGCTTCCCTGTCCTTCACTATCTCCCGGAATTTGCTCAAACTCATCTCCATCGAGTCCATGATGCCATCTAACCATCTCATCCTGTCGCCCTTCTACCCTCAATTTTTCCCAGCATCAGAGTCTTTTCCAATGAGTCGGCTCTTCCCATCAGGTGGCCAAAGTACTGGAGCTTCAGCATCAGTCCTTCCAGTGAATATTCAGTGTTGATTTCCTTTAGGATTGACTAGTTTGATCTCCTTGCAGTCCAAGGGACTCTCAACAGTCTTTAACAGCATCACATTTGAAAGCATCAATTCTTCAGCACTCAGCCTTCATCATGGTCCAACTCTCACATTCACTACATGACTACTGGAAAAACCATAGCTTTGACTATATGGACCTTTTCTGGCAAAGTGGTGTCTCTGCTTTTTAATACTGTCTAGGTTTTTCATAGCTATTCTTCCAAGGAGCAATCGTCTTTTAATTTCATGACTGTAGTCACTATCTGCATTGATTTTGAAGCCCAAGAAAATAAAATCTGTCACTGTTTCCATTTTTTCCCCCATATGTTTGCCATGAAGTAATGGGACTGGATGCCATGATCTTAGATTTTTAAATGCTGAGTTTTAAGCCAGCTTTTTCACTCTCCTCTTTCACCCTCATCAAGAGGGTCTTTAGTTTCTCCTTGATTTCTGGAAAAATAAAATTAACAAACTTTAATAAAATCAACAAACTTTAGCTAGACAGACCACCAAGGGAAAAAAAGACAAATATTGCCAAAGTCAAGAAATAAAGAGGGGCAATTACTACCAATTCTACAGATGTTAAAAAGGATTTATAAGCGACTGTTATAATTTTTTGCCAACAAATTTCACAGATTAGATGAAATGGACAAATTTGTAGAATTTCTCAACATACCAACTAATTTAAGAAGAAACAAAATCTTAACAGATCTATAACAAGTAAAGAAGTTCTTAATAGATCTATAACAAGTAAAGAAGTTGAGTTAATTTAAAATCTTCCTGCAAAGAAAAGTCCAGGCCCAGATGGCTTCACTTTGAATTCTGTCAGCTATTTAAAGAAGAGACGTTACAATCTTTACAAACTCAGAAAATGGAGAAGGAAGGATCACATCCCAGACCATTCTATGATACCAGTGATATCCTTAAACCAAAATCAGACAAAGATCACAAAACGATATTACAGGCCAATTTCCCCCATGAACATAGACATGAAAATCCTCAACAAAATATTAGCAAAGCAAATCTGGTAATATATAAAATTGTAATACCCCATGACCAAGTAGAATGTATCCCAGGAATGCAAGATTAGTTTACCATCCAAAAACCTACTGCTGTATACTTACACATCATATGAATAAAACCATACAATTTATAAAATACAATATTTTAACATACTGATGAAAAAATAGGAACAGAATGAAACTTCCTTGACTTAAAAAAAGGGCAACTATGAAAAACATACAACTAGCATTGTACTTCATGGTTAAAGACTTGATGCTAAAGACAGATCCTTAGAAGGATGTCTGTTGCCACTTCTATTCAACACTGCACTGAAGATTCTAACCAGCACATTTAGTAGATGGAAAAAAGAAAGACATCCAACCTTGAGAGGAAAAGAAGATTTTTCATTTTTTTCATGATTCTGTATGTAGACAAATCACACACACACATACAGAAAGACAAAAGAAAGACAGTGCCAAGTCATGTCCGACTCATGCCACCCCCCTGGACTGTAGCCTGCCAGGCTCCTCTGTCCATGGGATTCTTTAGGCAAGAATACTGCAGTGGGTTGCCATTTCCTTCTCCAGGGGATCTTCCCAACCCAGGAATCAGACTCAGTTCTCCAGCATACATATAGACACACACATACCGACACACACAAACTAGAACTGAATTTAGATCTTCAAGAGGTACAAGAGAATCATACAAAAATCAACTGTGTTTCTAACACAAGAAACAATATGAAAATCAAATTAAGAAAATTTCACAATAGTATTAAAATGAATACTTCGGAATACATTTAGCAAAAGAAGTAGAAGACATTTACAATGTACAAGGTTTAACTACTACTGTTCTTACTAGGGGACAGCTGTAATGTGGAGACATTTTTGGTTGTCACAGTTTGGGGGAGGGGATGCTATTGGCATCTAGTGAGTAAAGGCCAGGAATGCAGTTAAATATTTTACAATGCATCGGACAGCCCTCCACAACAAAAATTATCTGGTGCCAAATGTCAATAGCACCAAGGTTGAAAATTCTGCTCTAAATAAAGGGAGAGGCATTTCACGTTCATGGATTTGAAGACTCAACCCTGTCAAGATGCCAGTTCTCAAATGGATCTATAAATTCAATATGATCTCTATTCCAGCAACTTCTGCAGTAGAAATTGATAAGCTGACTATAAGATGTATATGGAAGTGCAAAGGGCATAAGAATAAAATGAGAGGACTTACATTACCAGATTTCAAAACTTACTGTAAACTACAGAATCAAGACAGTTTGGTATTGGTACAAGAATAGGAGTATAGATGATGGAACAGAATTAAAGTGCAGAAACCCTTATATTTATGTCATTTTATTTTTGATCAAGATCTAAAGGCAATTCAGAGGAGAAAGAAAAGTCTATTCAACAAATGGTCCTGAGAGAGTTGGAGTGGTATCTGTGTGTCAGTCACTCAGTTGTGTCCAACTCTTCTCGAACCTGTGGACTATAGTCCACCAGGCTCCTCTGTCCATGGGATTTTCCAGGCAAGAATACTGGAGTGGATTGCCATTTCCTTCTCCAGGGGATCTTCCCAACCCAGGGATCAAACCTGGGTCTCCTGCATTGCAGGCAGGGAGAACTGTATATCTGCATGCAAAAAAAAAAAGAAAAGAAAAAAGAACTTAGACCTTTACCTCATATCATACACAAAAAATGAATTCAAACTGGATCATAGATCTAAACGTAAGAGCTAAAATTTTTAAACTTCTAGAGAAAAATATAAAAGTTTATGATTTCTGGTTAAGTGAAGATTTCTTACATATAATATCAAAAGTATAATTCATAAAATAGAAAAAGATAATAGAATTTATCAAAATTAAAAATGTATGCCCCTCAAAAGACATCATTAAGAAAACGAAAAGACAAGCTATAGATTGAGAAAAAATATTTGCAAACCACACCTCTAATTCAGGAATTACATAGAGAATACATAAATAGCTTTGCAGTTCAATAATATGAAGACAGACCTTCCCCAGTGGCTCAGAGGTGAAGAATCTGCCTACAGTGCAGGAGACTCAGGAAGACAGGTTTCAATCCCCTGGTTGGGAAGACCTTCTGGAGGAGGACATGGCAATCCCTCCAGTAGTCTTGCCGGGAAAAGCCCACGGACAGAGGAGCCTGGCGGGCTACTGTCCATGGGGTCACACAGAGTTGGACACGACTGAAGCGACTGAGGATGCACGCAATATGAAGATGCTGCTGTGCTGCTGCTGCTAAGTCGCTTCAGTCGTGTCCGACTCTGTGTGACCCCACAGATGGCAGCCCACCAGGCTCCCCTGTCCCTGGGATTCTCCAGGCAAGAACACTGGAGTGGGCTGCCATTTCCTTCTCCAGTGCATGAAAGTGAAAAGTGAAAGTGAAGTCGCTCAGTCATGTCCGACTCTTAGTGACCCTATGGACTGCAGCCTACCAGGCTCCACCGTCCATGGGATTTTCCAGGCAAGAGTACTCGAGTGGGGTGCCATTGCCTTCTCTGAATATGAAGATAAGCAATGCCAATTGAAAATGGGCCAAAATTTTGAAAAGACAGTTCATCAAAGAGGAGGTAAGAACCGCTAATAAGCACATGAAAATGTGTTCAATATCATCAGCTGTTAGGGAAATGCAAATCAAGGCAACAATGACTTACCACTACATACCAAATGGAACTGGAACCCTCATACCTCATTGACTGTAATGTAAAGTGGTATGGGGGATAAGTTTGGCAGTTTCTTTAAAAATTAAACATAAATCTGTCTTATCACTTAGCAGTTCCACACCTAGGAATCTATTCAAAAGAAATGAAAACATGTCCACACAAAGACATGTAGTGAACATTCACAGCAGCATTATTTCTAATAGCCTTATTTCATTGGCTGCCAGGTCTTAGTTGTCATATATGGGATCTAGTTCCCTGACCAGGGATTGAACCCAGACCCGCTGCATTGGGAGCACAAAGTCTTAGCCACTGGACTGCCAGGAAAACCCCTCTAATAGCCTTAAACTAGAAACAGCATAAATGTCCCTCTACTAGTGCATGAATAAGCAAAACATGTCATACCCAATGAAATACAACTCAGCAACATAAGGGAACAAACTTTATGCTTGGCAAAAGAAGCCAGATGCAGAAGACTACATTGTGCATGATTTCATGTGTCTGAAATGTCCAGAGAAGGTGAAAATATAAAGATAGAAAGCACATCAGTGGCTTCCTAGGGCTTGGGGTGGGAGCAGAGATTAAGTGCAAACAAGCAGGGAGGAATTTTTTGACTGATGGAAATGTCATTGTGAAGGTAGCACACCTTGTTCAATTTGCTAAAAATCGTTGGATTGTATATTTGAAGTGAGTGAACTGTATGCCCTGCAAGTTATTAAGCAATAAAGCTGTTTGGTTTTTGTTTTTTTTTTAAACTTCATCTCTCTGGGAAGGAGAGGGGCATATGGCAGTTACAGGCACCCAAGGCTTCTGAGCATGCCGCGGGACTAGATCAGTTTGCTTCTACCAGGCGAGCGTATCACCTTTCCTATTAAAAATTTGCGGATTTAGGTTCTTAGCTATATAGTCTTCAGGAACTACTGTATGCACTGAATTGGAGTATGCCTAGGTGAGAACAGATAAATGGCAAAATTAAGTACAGTGTAACCAAAGGATGCTTCTGTTTGTTCGCTTTTTAAATTTTGAATCCTATGACAAAGGAGGCCTTCCCAGATATCTCTTTTCCGAGGTATCACATTGCTTTAAGCTAGAGGAAACAGTACCGAATGGGAAATTCCAGACCTTTGTGTCTCAGGCCACGGACAGGAGGCCAGCGTAGCTAGAACAGTGAGACAGGAGCTGGAAGCGTGGTGGGCAGAGACCAGGTCATGTAAATTCGTCTGCCCGCTTTGGGAAGACACTGAAGGACGGCAAAGAATTCAGGTTTCAGTAGCAGGCTTCGGTTCGGTTCGGTTCAGTCGCTCAGTCGTGCCCGACTCTTTGCGACCCCATGAATCGCAGCACGCCAAGGCTCTCTGTCCATCACCAACTCCCGGAGTTCACTCAGACTCGCGTTCATCGAGTCAGTGAAGCCATCCAGCCATCTCATCCTCTGTCATCCCCTTCTCCTGCCCCCAATCCCTCCCAGCATCAAAGTCTTTTCCAATGAGTCAACTCTTCGCATGAGGTGGCCAAAGTACTGGAGTTTCAGCTTTAGCATCATTCCTTCCAAAGAAATCCCACGGTTGATCTCCTTCAGAATGGACTGGTTGGATTTCCTTGCAGTCCAAGGGACTCTCAAGTCTTCTCCAATACCGCAGTTCAAAAGCATCAATTCTTCGGCGCTCAGCCTTCTTCACAGTCCAACTCTCACATCCATACATGACTACCGGAAAAACCACAGCCTTGACTTAAGTGAAGTGAAGTCACTCAGTCGTGTCCGACTCTTTGCGACTCCATGGACACCAGGCTCCTCCATCCATGGTATTTTCTAGGCAAGAGTACTGGAGTGGGTTGCCATTTCCTTCTCCAGGGAACTTCCCGACCCAGGGATCGAACCCAGGTCTCCCATATTATAGACAGACGCTTTACAGTCTGAGCCACCAGGGAAGCCTTGACTTGCCTGAATTCAAATCCCACTGTGCTACATTCTAGCTAGGTGATATTGAACAACTTGCTTAAACTGCCTCAGTTCTTCCACTTTAAGTTGGGGGAGAACAATAGCACTGAAAGGATTGTGAGGACTAAGTGTGCTAATAAAAGTAAGGGCTTTAGAGTAAGCACGTATTTAAGCGCCCAGTCGGCATTTAAATTAGCTTCTGTTGGACGCTCGCAGCTCGCCACATTTCCCGGAAGGCCTGCAATCACTATAGTAACGGCTACCTACTTCCGGAAGAGGTACGGCGCGCGGCGAGGGTCAATCCCGGGCGTACACATCAGCGCGCTGACCCAGGGGCTGTGGAGGGGTCTGTCTCCGGCGCCGTCGATCCCCGCCCGCTGCTTCCCAGGCTGCCGCGGGTGCTCTCGCAGGGCCACCCGCTTCTGCAGCCGAGTGGCCGTCCGGAGCCAGGTCTTCAGGCTTGGACGCCGAGCTGCGACGGTGCAGCCATGGACTTCTCCAAGTTCCTGGCGGAAGACTTCGACGTGAAGGAGTGGATCAATGCGGCCTTCAGGGCTGGCCCCAAGGAGGCGGCGGCCGGGAAGGCGGACAGCCACGCAGCCACCCTGGTGATGAAGCTGCAGCTGTTCATCCAAGAGGTGAACCACGCCGTGGAGGGTGAGCGGCCGGGCAGAGCTCCCAGACGGGCCCGGGGTCCGCGGGGGTGCACGTAGTGGGCAGTAAATGTCAGCGCCTCGCGTGGAGAGCGAGCGAGCCCGGGTCCGGTTCCCGCGCAGTCCTCTTGGGGACATCCAGGTCTCAGCCCGCTGCTCGTCTCTCTGCAACACTTGCAGATTTGGGATCTTGCTTTCCACTTCCGGCAGTTTAAAACTTACTGGAGTGATTTTTAAAAATATGAAATAACTAGTCAACTGATTCTTACATTTGGCAAAAAGCGTATAGAAGATGTATAGGAAAGACAGAAATAGGGAAGACATTGTTTTAATGGATTTTAAAAAAATGGTCTTGTTACCTGCAGTTGATTTACAATGTTGTGTTAATTTCTACTGTACAGTAAAGTGATTCAGTTATATATGTTATATATATGTATTCAGTAAGTTGAAACTCCAATCCTTTGGCCACCTGATGCGAAGAGCTGACTCATTTGAAAAGACCCTGATGAAAAGATTGAAGGCTGGAGGAGAAGGGGCGACAGAGGATGAGATGGTTGGATGGCATCACCGACTCAGTGGACATGAGTTAGAGCAAACTCTAGGAGTTGGTGATGGACAGGGAGGCCTGGCTTATTGCAGTCAATGGGGTTGCAAAGAGTTGGACACGACTGAGCGACTGAACTGACTGACTGACTGTATATACTTATATATATACATTCTTTACCACATTCTTTTCCATTATGGTTTGTCACAGCATATTGAATATAGATCATTTCCTGTGCTGTACACCAAGTAGGAACTTGTTTATCCATTCCATATATAATAGTCCGCACTCCATCCTTCCGCCACACCGCTCTTATAGTGGATCTCTATGTCAGTGAGGAAGATGGGCTGTCCTGATTGAAGACTTTTATTCCCCACTTTTGTCTGTGCTGGGTCTTTGTTGCTGCACTTGGACTTTCTCTAGTTGTAGAGAGTGGAGGGCTACTGTCTAGTTGCTGTTCGTGGTCTCATTGTGGTATTTCTCTTGCTTTAGAGCACAGAGTCTAGGATTCATGGGCTCAGTAGTTGTGACGTACGAGCTTAGTTGCTCTGCAGCATGTGGGGATTTTCCTGGACCAGGGATTGAACCAGTATCCTGTGCATTGGCAGGTGGATTCTTAACCACTGGACCACCAGGGAAGTCCTAATGGGAGACTTTAAAGTATCAAATTAACTAACCAGAATAGTGAATTATAAAAAAAATACACACCAGAGTTAATAATAATTTAATGTATCTACTGTGCACCTGTCAAGAAATGAGCAGTGAAAAGTTTATCTTTCTGGAGTTTGCTGCCTTGTGGGGAAGACACGTGAACAATTTAATTATAATGAAGGGTAGATTTGCTGAGAACAGAACTGGAAGCTGAGACCTAGATGAAGGCAGCAATTGTCTCTTGTCTGGGACGTTCATAAAGGGCTTTCCCTGTGTTAGGCCTTGAATGAAAGCTTCACAGGGCAAAGATGAGGAAGACATTGTGCTTAGTCTCTCAGTTGTGTCTGACTCTTTGCGAGCCCATGGACTGTTATCACCCACCAGGCTCCTCTGTCCATGGGATTCTCCAGGGAAGAATACTGGAGTGGGTTGCCATTCCTTTCTCCAGAGGATCTGGAGTCTCATCTAGGTCTCAGCTTCCAGTTCTGTTCTCAGCAAATCTACCCTTCATTGTAATTAAATTGTTCACGTGTCTTCCCCACAAGGCAGCAAACTCCTGACCCAGGGATCAAAGCCAGGTCTGCATTGCAAGCAGATTCTTTACTGTATGAGCTACAGGGAAGTTCAGGGAGGATTTTAATAATAATGATATGATGGCAAATATCTGAGTCCTTGGTATACATCAGACACTGTTTTAAGGGCTTTGTGTGTACTTTTGTAAAAAGAGCTACTTAATACTTAGTAATCCGTGGTCTTTTTAAAACAAATTATTTTAATTACTTTATTTGGCTGCACCGGGTGTTTAGCTGTGGCATGAGGGGTCTTCAGTCTTCGTTAGGGCCTGTGGGATCTTTAGCTGTGACATTCAAACTCTTTGTTGCAGCATGCAGGATCTAGTTACCTGACCAGGGATTGAACCTGGGCCCTGTGCATTGGGAGCACAGAGTCTTAGCAACTGAACCACCAGGGTATTCCCTTGGAAAGCCTTACACTACCATAGACACAGCATAAATATCCATCAGCTGGTGAGTGGATAAACAAAATATGGAATACAACTCAGTAACATAAGGGAACAAGCTTTATCCTTGGTGAAAGAAGCGAGATGCAGAAGACTACATAGTGCATGATTTCCTGTGTCTGAAATGTCCAGAAAAGGTAAATTTTTAGAGACAGAAAGCAGATTAGTGGTTTCCCAGGGCTTGGGGTGGAAGCAGAGATTAAGTGCAAAGTGGCAGGAAGGAGTTTTTTGGTTGATGTCAGTGTTCTTGTGGAGATAACACAGCTTGTTAAATTTGCTAAAAATCATTGAGTTGTATATTTGAAGTGAGTGAATTGTATGCCAGGTAAGTTATTCATCAATAAAGCTGTTTTTAAAAAGCTTCAGCTTGTTGGGGAGGAGAGGGACATATCATAGAGGCTCCCAGACTTGATGTCCCACAGTTCTTGGGACAGCCCTGTGCAATGAAGAAGTGTCCTGGAGAAAATGTTAATAGTGCCGCCCCCTCCCCCAGCATGATTATCTTATTTAAATATGGCAGTAATCCTTAGAGGTAGGCACAGTTAATTCCCACTTTATAGTTGTAGAAACTGCAGCCGAAGGTAGTAACTTGCCCAGCATCGTGTTGCTAATGAATGGGGAGACTGGATTTGAACCCAAGCGACTGGTCCCAGATCCCAGGCTCTTATCCATTATACTTTACTACCTTTCTGGTATTAAAGGGAGAGGGAACACTTGTAGAGGTAGGTGGGTATAAAGAGACCTACCTAGTCCAGAAGAAAAGTGAGAAGTTCAAATAGAGCTTCATCAATAGCATCAATACATATTAGTCCTTATTATTATTGGAGGATTACACTTCCATGAGGGGGAATTTCTGCTGGAAATAAGGTAGAAAAGTAGATTAGGATCAGACTGTGAAAGGCTTTTGTGGCCATCCTAAAGTTTTGATTTTCATTCTATAAGCCAGGGGTTCCCAAGCTCTGGGAACTATTAGGAACTCGGCCACAGTAGGTGAGCGGTGGGCAAGAGAGGGAAGTTTCATCTGTAATTTACAGCCACCTCCCATTGCTCACTTTTACAGGAAGCTCCACTTCTTGCTCAAGGAACTCAATAAATTCAATGCTTTTGAGTCATCCCCAAACCATCCCCTGCCCCGCCCCTTTCCAGCTTCCCAGGTCCGTGGAAATTTTGGTCCCTGGTGCCAAAAATGTTGGGGATCGCTTCTGTAGGTAGTGAGAAGCCATAGAAGGTTTAAAGCTTTATTTTTAGGGACAATGAGACAAGGTCCCAAGTCTGTGGTGAGAAGAAGTTACTGCAGAGGTTGAAACTGGAGTTGTTGAGGATCCCTAATAGGGCGGATTGATTCATTACTCATTCAGTGAGCAAATATTTTTTGGGCACAAACTATTCTTCAGGGTGCAGAGATGCAGTGTTAAACAAGATCTGTTCTTCGGTGGGAAATGTTGGCACGGTCCAGATCATGCAGGGAGGGATTTTACTGTCACATTAAAAGAGTCTGGATTTGATTTAAAATGTGTGTAGTGGGAAGGTACTGGAGGATTTTTAAGCAGGACAATGAGATGATTTAAGTCGCCATTCAGGAGACCATTGCTCTAGTCCAGAAGAGAGGTGACCATGGCTTCACTTGGGTTTCTGGCAGTAGAGATGGGGAGAGAAGCGTAGCTTTAAGGTATTCTCAGGAGAAAGGGGAGAATTTGCTGATGGATTGGAATGAGGGATAAGGGGAGGAAATCAAGAATGATGGCAGATCCTTGTTCTGAGCAACCGTGAATAGAGGTGCCAAACGTGCCACAATGCTGCGGGAATTTGTAGTGAAATTCCAAACAGCCATTTTCTAGATTCTACAGCGAGCAGTGGCCAGTCTTGCTTTATTGCAAGTCTGTCCATCCCTCTATCCATCCATCCATCTTATTTTTTGATGTATTTAAAAATAAATCGCAGATAACAGTACACTTCGCCCTTTAAACATTTCATTTAGAACTCTAAACATTATAGAGTTCAGTTCTTGTTTATAGCTCTTTTTTTTTTCACTAGATAAAATTTATGTAAGGTGGAATGGAGGGACCTTATCTGATCCGTTTGACGGGTTTTGACAGGTGTGTACGGCTAATGCATCTCACCCGCCATCAAGACGTAGAAGGTTACCATCACCTCAGGCGGTCCCTTAGTCCCCCTTCCCATGGAGATTTGGCCCTTACCCTTCCAGAGGCATCCACGGGAGGTGACAGTTTTAAAATAGATTCTAGAAAGAACTAAATTTGAGGGTGCTGTGGAGCAGGGGGCGGAAGAAGTTCACAAGGAACCAACCAGACCTGAAGAGTGACTCTGAGGTTTAGCAGACAAGGGACCCAGCCAGGGCCATAACAGCCTGTTAAAAATCAGGAAGTCTCTGTGCTTTGAAGAAATCTTTGTGTGTTCTGCCTTTGTTTCGTTAGTCATAAAACTTGACTTAAGGTCGGTGCTGGAGACAGAATGTTGTTTTATGGCAGAGCAGGGTGAACAGATTCTTGAAGTGTGTTTTCAATGTTAAAGTTCCATTCAATGTACTGGTACCAGGAGCAGAAGGCTCTGAACTTCTTTGGTTGATTCCCCGGTGAATTGCTCTTTAAAGGATGAAAGGATTATGCCTTTTCCAGATAACACCTCCTGATCTGCGAGGATTTTCAGATTTTATTCTACACTTGTGGTGTCTGTTAAAAAAATAAAAATACAGGTTCCTTGATCTCCTCCCAGGATTCCTAAATAAGAATCTCTGGCAGGTGACCTGGAGACCTGCATTTTAACTGCATTCCAGCTGATACCAGTGGTCTGTGGACTGCATTTTGAAAAGACGATGAAAGCAGAGGTTGGGTCCAGACACTCCTTGGCTTCAGCTCTGTGAGATCTCGGGCAACTTACTTAACCTTTCGGAGCATTAGTTTTCTCATCTGGAAGAGGCAGCTGCTCATGACTGCTGTGTGTGTTAAGTGATGTTTGGAAAGCTTGGGGTGCAGAGCTGGCATTTCCCAGTGTCAGATTCCTCCCTTCTCCTTCCTGGAAAAGGGAGTTTCATGTGAATTCCCTGCCTGTCCAGTGGTTAGGACTCTTTGCTTTCACTACTAGGGGGGCCTGGGTTCGTCAGGGAACTAAGATCTTGCAAGCAGATCCAAAAAAAAAAAAAAAAAAGAAGTTGCATTTAAACTCAGTGGTGGTGGGTCAGGTTGATAGTTTATCAGGGCTTTCACCATCATCCTGGGGAAGACAGGGTCCCAGCAGAGACCAGCTCCCCCTCCCGCCGCCCGCAGCCCTGCCCAACACAGGCTCAGAAAACTGCGTGGCTCATAGAGCCTTAGGGAAGATTTGCTTCCTGTCGTCTGATTTATTCATATTGTTCACTGGTGCGTGGTCCAGTGTTCACCTTTGGTTCTTGGGTTCTCGCTGCAGAAACAAGTCACCAGGCCCTCCAGAACATGCCCAAAGTGCTCCGTGATGTCGAAGCCCTTAAACAGGAGGCGTCTTTTCTGAAAGAACAAATGATTCTTGTCAAGGAGGACATTAAAAAGTTTGAACAGGACACATCTCAGTCGATGCAGGTATTTTGGTTCCTAATTGTTGACTCTTGTTTTTGGAAGATGTTTACCTTCCCAGCAGGAGGCCACCCCTCAGAATTCTGCCAAACACTCAAACTACTCTTTTGTTTAGTACTTTTAGCTTATTCATCTCTTCAGCATCACTGAACGTTTAACCATGTGATCAGTGTTGTACCGGGTACAGAGTTCCCTAAGGCAGGACCATATCATGATACTTATGTTTTGAGTTACTTGCAGAAGGCAGAGAAAATGGAACTGCTGCTTCCTTAGTGTCTGAGACCCTCATTTCTCTTCTAGGTGTTGGTAGAAATCGACCAGGTCAAGTCCAGAATGCAGCTTGCTGCAGAATCTCTTCAAGAAGCCGACAAATGGAGCACGTTGAGTGCTGATATCGAGGAAACTTTTAAGACTCAGGTAGGTTTCTTGTTTAGGGGATGGTGTATTGGTTTGTTGTTAGGCTTCCCTGGTGGCTCAGATGGTAAAGAATCTGCCTGCCAAGCAGGAGAGTTGGGTTCGATCCCTGGGTTAGGAAGATCCCCTGGAGAAGGGAATGGCAACCCACTCCAGTACTCTTGCCTGGAGAACTCCATGGACAGAGGAGCCTGGTGGGCTACGATCCACGAAGTTGCAAAGAGTCAGACAGGATTTAGCAATTGAACAGCAGCAACAAAGCTAAAAGTTACATCTTGTTTTTTCTTTTCCCGACCCTCTTGATATTCAGAAATCACTGCCTACAAGACCCAAAGCATCTAGCTGAACTCTTCCAGGCTCATAAAAAACAGAATTAACTATTTCTGACCAAAGCCACTCTCCATTTGCTCCACTGCCCCCTCTCGTGGGTTAACGCGTCCTTTTCCGTATAGGTTTACCTACCTGGAAACCTCAGCGGCCCTTCAGTGCCCCCTTCTCCCTGCCCCTCCCCTCTTTCTCTTCTGTTGTCTGTTCTTTCTGTCCCTCTGCCGCCCCCTGATCTGGCTTTGTAGTCATTTTGCTCCTAGACCGTTTCAGCAACCGTCCACTCGCCTCCTTGCCATCAAGGCCCTCCCCCATCCCAGGTTATCCCCACCCCCCACGTGTCCAGGGCATCTTCTAAAGCACAGACTGGCATGTGGCATTTCCCTGTCCCTCACACTCCCAACCCAACCCCATCTTAACCTCTACCAGCTTCCCATTTTCCGTCTGATAAATTCTATGCTCCTTACAAGCCACAACCTGTCCTTCCGCACAGGGCTCTGGGCAGCCTGTGTTTACAGCTGTTCCTCCAGCCACTCCCTCTGTGTGATTTCAGCCTCTGTCTGCTCCAGACTGTGAACACCCCTTCCCTTTCATACCTGTTCCCCGCCTGAGCTGTCCCCACTCTACTTTTCTTTGTAGGACAGTAGCCTCCACTTGTCCCTCGAGGCAGTTAAGTGTCACCTCCTTTTACATCTCTCCTTGCTGGCTCCTGGCCTCTCCAGTGAGTGGAACTCATGGGCCCCTCCCCTGTGCTCCTGTGACCCTCGAGCCAACCTCTTTTTATTTTATCTAGTGGCCGCCCCACATGTGATGTGCGGTCTTAGTTCCCTGACCAAGGGTCAGACTCACACCCCCTGCATTGGGAGTATGGAGTCTTAACCACAGGACCACCGGGGAAGCCCATGAGCCATCCTCTTAGAGTGTCTCATAATCTTTCTCCCCAAGTCATTCATGCACTGTGACCTTCGTCATCTTTTTGTCTCAACTATCTTTCAAACGGTGTCTGAGGCATCGTGGGCACCTGTCGAATACTGCAATGAAATACATTTCCTTACTCTCTTGGTTCTTTTTTTAAATAGCGTTTAGTTTTTTTCTATTTAAACATAACTTATGTGTGTCTTACAAGATTTGGAAAATTGAGAAAAATGCAAGGAAGAAAACAAAATGATCCTATTCCTGTGCCCTAATAGTATTTTTTTTTTATGTCTGTTAGGTATTTTTCTAGGTTTTTGTAAAAATTTATACTTTTGTATTATCTTATATGGATGCAGATATTGTAGGCATATGTTGGGTTGGCCAGAAAGTTCATTTGGGTTTCCCATAAGATATTATGGGATATTATTGGGATATTATGGAATAACCCAAATGCGCTTTTTGGCCAACCCAGTGTATACATGTCTCTGTATATTCTAATGTTTGTGTGTCCTTTTTGTTATTTATTTCACCTAATGATAAGTTGTAGATATTGTGCTATGTAATTAATACTTTTCAAAACGTGCTTTTTAAAAACATTTAAATTTATTTACCTACTTTTGGCTGTGCTGGGTCTTTGTTGCTGCTTGGACTTTTCCCTAGTTGCGATGAGCAGGGGCTCCTCTCTAGTTGCGGTGCACGGGCTTCTCATTGCAGTGGCTTCTCTTGTTGCAGAGCACGGGCTCGAGGGTATTCATGCTTCAGTAGTTGTGTCTCTTGGGCTCTAGAGCGCTGGCTCGGTAGTTGTGGCGCCTGGGCCAAGCTGCTCTATGGCATGTGGGATCTTCCCAGACCGGAAATCGAACCCTTGTCTCCTGCATTGGCAGGTGGATTCTTTACCACTGAGCCAGCAAGGAAAACCCCAAACGTGATTTTTAACAAATGTACAATATTTCACATGCCATTATGAGTCTCATAATCTATATTTTATTTGTTATTATGGAAGATTTAGGTTCCTTCCGGGTCTTTGTTATTACAGCACTAAAATCACATTAATCAATTTTAATGCAGTAATAGTTCTTTGTCCCTCTGATTTTTTCTTTAGATTTCTAGAACAGAAAATACCAAGTTCTAAGGATGTGAATATTTTTAAGGCTCTTGTTGCATATTGCTAATTTTCCCCCCAGAAAAAATATAATAAATTTAGACAAACTTTTTCTTTGCACCCTTCCCAAAGATAGCTGTTATAATTTTTCACAAGTTTTTCCAGTTTGTTAGGAGGAAAATGGCACTTCCTTGTTTTAATTTGCTTTTATTTGAAGACTAGTAATGCTGAACATGGAGAAGGCAATGGCAACCCACTCCAGTACTCTTGCCTGGAAAATCCCACGGACGGAGGAGCCTGGTAGGCTGTAGTCCATGGGGTCGCTGAGGGTCAGACACGACTGAGCAACTTCACTTTCACGCATTGGAGAAGGAAATGACAACCCACTCCAGTGTTCTTGCTTGGAGAATCCCAGGGATGGGGGAGCCTGGTGGGCTGCCGTCTTGGGGTTGCACAGAGTCAGACACGACTGAAGTGACTTAGCAATACTGAACATGAAGAGTTTATGAGCCATGGTCTCTTAATTGGAGTGTCTTAACCTAAATATCCTCTTTTCTGGTCTTCTTATAGGACATAGCTGTGATTTCAGCCAAGCTCACAGGTATGCAGAACAGCCTAATGATGCTCGTTGATACACCAGACTACTCAGAAAAATGTGTTCACTTGGAGGCATTGAAGAACCGGCTGGAGGCCTTGGCCAGCCCCCAGATTGTAGCAGCATTCACATCTCAGTCTATAGGTGAGTGCTGGCTGCCTCCCATTTCTCTGTACACCTCTTTAAACAGATAAGACTTTCCACATCTTCAGTCTTGAGAATGTCTTAATTTTGATTAAATTATGTAGATTGGAAGCCAGTCTGTAACTTCATGGTGGTTGCTTTTTCTTCAACATTCTATATGAACTTTTTCAAAGTACAGACAGGTTGTAGTAACCCACCAGTGAACATATCATCTAGACCCTAGCATTAGCATTTGCCACATTTGCTTTATCACCTATCTGTTCACCTACCCACCTCTATATCCATCCGTCTTATTTTTATCATGCAAGTCAAAGTAAGTTGCAGACATCAGTATGCTTCACTCCTAAACACTTCAGCATTCATATCAATAGCTAGAGTTCAGTGTTAGTTAGGATCCTTTCCTTTTGAGAGGTGAAATTTACATTTAGTGTCAGTTGCTCAGTCACGTCTGGCTCTTTGTGACCCCGTGGTCTGTACCCCACCAGGCCCCTCTGTCCATGGAGTTCTCCAGGCAAGAATACTGGAGTAAGTAGCCATTCCCTTCTCCATGGCATCTTCCTGACCCAGGGATTGAACCTGGGTCCCTTACATTGCAGGTGGATTCCTCACCACCTGAGCCACCAGGGAAACCATTTAGAAAAATGTACAAATCGTAAGCCATTTAGAAAAATGTGCAAATCTTGAGTTTTGAGCCTGATCAAGACCATTATAATGCTATGTTATTTTCCAGTGATTTTTTTCAACACATAAGTTTACCTAGCTCTCCCTCTCCATTTCATCCACAAAACTATTGGTTAAACAGGAAGCAGCAGCCACAGTAAAGCTGCTTTCTTACCTTGTTGTTGTTGTTCAGTCTCCCAGTTGTGTTCGACTCTTTGCGACCCCACGGACCAAGGTACACCAGACCTCCCTGTCCCTCACCATCTCCTGGAGCTTGCCCAAGTTCATGTTCATTGCATCGGTGATGCCGTCCAGCCATCTCATCCTCTGTTGCCTTCTTCTGCCCTTGATCTTTCCCAGCTTCAAGGACTTTTCCCATGAGTCATCTGGTCACATCAGATGACCAAAATACTGGAGCTTCACCTTCAGCATTAGTCCTTCCAGTGAATATTCAGGGTTGATCTCCCTTAAGATTGACTGGTTTGACCTCCTTGCTGTCCAAGGGACTTTCAGGATTCTTCTCCAGCACCACCAGTTCGAAAGCATCAGTTCTTTGGTGTTCTGCCTTCTTTACAGTCCAGCTCTTACAACTGTACATGATCACTGGGAAGACCATAGCTTTGACTATATTACCTTTGTTGGCAGAGTAATGTCTCTGCTTTTCAACACACTCTCTAGGTTTGTCATAGCTTTCCTGCCAAGAAGCAGTTGTCTTCTGATTTCATGGATATAGTCACCATTCGCAGTGATTTTAGAGCCCAAGAAGAGGAAATCTGTCACTACTTCCACCTTTTCCCCTTCTGTTTGCATGTGGTAATGGGGTTGGATGCCATGATCTTAGTTTTTTTAATATTTAGTCTTAAGCCGGCTCTTTCACTCTATTTCTATACCCTCATCAAGAGGTTCTTTAGTTTCCTCCTCGCTTTCTGCCATTATAGTAGTATCGTCTGCGTGTCTGAAGTTGTTGATGTTTCTCCTGCCTATCCTGATTCCAGCTTTGTAACTCATCCAGCTGGGCATTTCTCATGATGTGCTCAGCATATAGGTTAAGCAGGGTGACAGAAGACAGCCCTGTCATACTCCTTTCTCAAGCTTGAACCAGTCTGTTGTTCCACACAGGGTTCTGCTGTTCTTACCCGAGCATCTGTTTATTGATATACTGGCAGAATGGAGTCTCTATCCACTGCCCTGCTTCCTGCACTCTTGATCATACATCACGCAAGCCCTTCTGCTCTGGGGTTAGTGTTCTCCTAAACCTGTTCTGTTGAAGGTCACCAACAACCATGTCATTAGCAAACCTGAAATCCTAATACCATTTTATACTTTTCTGTTTCTCATTGTCAACAACACTTAATGATGTTTTCTACTCCCTCCTGTTGTGAAAATGCTTTCTTCTTTTGACTCCGGAGATGTAGCACCAGTTTTATGTATGTGAAGTCTCTCAGTCGTGTCTGACTCTTTGTGACCCCATGGACTGTAGCTTGCCAGGCTCCTCCATCCATGGGATTTTCCAGGCAAGAATACTGGAGTGGGTTGCCATTGCCTTCTCCAGGGCATCTTCCCCACCCAGGGATCAAACCTTGGTCTCCCGCACTGCAGGCAGACTCTACCATCTGAGCCATCAGGGAGGTTTTATGTATATGATGGTACATTTTCAATGATGAAATGAAACCATAAATAGTTCTGATAGATTTTTTTCTGTTTTTTTTTTTTTTTTAAGTTTATTTAATTTTTGGCTTCACTGGGTCATCATTGCTGCATGTGGGCTTTCTCTAGTTGTGGTGAGTGGGGTCTACCCTTCGCTGCACTCTGCAGACTTCTCATTGCGATGGCTTCTCTTGTTGCAAATACAGTCTCTAGGCACTAGGGCTCAGTACTTGTGGCATATGGACTTAGTTGCCCAGTGGCATGTGGAATCTTCCTGGAACAGGGATTGAACAAGTGTCCCCTGCATTGACAGGTCAATTCTTAACTACTGGACCACCAGGGAAGTTCAAAATGTACTCTCTTTAAAAAAATATATTTTTTAAAAAATTTCAAATTTAAATCCAAGGTCATGAGGCTTTCCCCCTATATATATTTTTTTCCTAAGAGTTTTATAGTTTTAGCTCTTACATGTAGGTCTTTGATACATTATAAGTTAATTTTTATATATGGTACAAGGTAAGCGTCCAGTTTCTTTCTTTTGCCTGTGGACATCCTGTTTTCTGAGCATCGTTGTTTCTGAGTGTAGTTGTTAAAGGACTTTCCTTTCCCCCAGTGAATGATCATGACTTCTTTGTTGAAAATCTTTTGACCATGTGTGCGAAGGTTTATTTCTGGGCTCTCTATTCTCTCTATATACAGAAGCATATCTTAGTCCTTATGCCAGTACCACATTGCTTTGATTATTGTAGCTTTGTGGTAACTTTTGAAATCATGGATTGTGAACCCACCAGTTGTCCTTCTTTCTCCAGATTGTTTTGGCTTTTTGGAGGTCCCTTGAAATTCCATATGAATTTTAGGGTGAATTTTTTCTGTTTTTCCAGAGAACACCTTTGAACACCATTTTGGAAGGGATAACTTTGAATCTGCAGGTGGTTTGGGTAGTATTATCATCTTTTAAAACATTTTTATTTATTTTTTAATTGGTGGAAAATTGCTTTACAATTTTGTGTTGGTTTCTGCTGTACAACACAAATCAGTCATAATTTTAATTTTATATATCAGTCATAATCAGAGATATATATATCTCCCTCCCTTCCCTCCCCCCGTCCCGCCCTCTAGGTCATCACAGAGCACTAGGCTGGGCTTCCTGTGTTATTTAGCAACTTCCCACTAACCATCTGTTTCACACATGATAGTGGATATGTGTTAATGCTGCTTTCTCCATGCGTCTTACCCTCACCTTCTCCTGTTGGAAATTTTCTAATTCATGAGCGCAGTATACCTTTTCATTTATTTATATCTTTTAAAATTTCTTTCAGTGGTGTTTTTTGACTTTCAGTGTACAAGATTATTCATTGTTACTGTATAGAAATGCAGGTGAGTTTTGGTGTGTTGATTTTGTATCCTGCTGCATTAACATAATAGTTCTAACAGGTTTTTGTGTGTGTGTGTGTGGAATCTTTAGCACTTTCTATATATGAGATCATATTATCTGCAAACAAAGATATTTTTACTTCTTCCTTCCCTTTTGGATGCTTTTTATATCTTCGTCTTACATAATTGTTCTGACTGTAACTTCTAGTAGTGAATTGAATAGAAGTTGCAAAAGTGGGCATCCTTGTCTCATTCCTGATCTCAGAGGAAAAGTTTGAAATGGTCTTTCATATCAAGTATTATGTTAGTTGGGGGCTTTTCATATATGACCTTTATTATGTTGAGGTTGTTTGCTTCTATTCCTAGTTTTTTGAGTGTTTTTAATCATGAAAAAGTCTTAAATTTTATCACATGGCTTTTTTGCATCAGTTGAAATGATCATGTGAACATTTTCCCTTTGTTAATGTGGTGTGTTACATTTATTGATTTTCATGTGTTGAGCCTTCTTTGCATCCCAGAGTAAATCCCACGTGGTCAAGGTATATGATCCTTTTAATATGCTGTTGAATTCGGCTTGCTGGTATTTTGTTGATGATTTTTGCATCTATATTTATCAGGGATATTGATCTGTAGGTTTCTTTTCTTGCGGTGTCTTTGTTGGCTTCGGGATTAAGGTAATGCTGACCTCATAAAACAGGCTGGGAAGTCTTCAGCGCTCTTCAGTTTGGAGGAGAGTCTGAGAAGTATTAGTATTAATTAAACTTTTTTTTTTTCCTTTTGTGCTGGGTCTTTGTTGCTGCACGTGGGCCTCCTCTAGTTGTGGTGTGGGCTTCCTCACTGAGGTGGCTTCCTGGTTGCCGAGCATGGACTCTAGATCATGTAGGCTTCAGTAGTTGCAGTACCGGGTTTGGTTGCCCTGAGGCATGTGGAATCTTCCCGGACCGGAGATTGAACTTGTGTCTCCTTGCATTCGCAGGTGAATTCTTAATCACTGGGCCATCAGGGAAGTCCAAGTATTAATTCTTAATTAATCACGGAAGCCATCTGATGTACTTTTCTTTGTTGAGAGGCTTTTGATTACAGATTCAGTAAATAGTTTTATGTCTATTCAGAGTTTCCATTTCTTCGTGATTTAGTCTTGGTACACTGAATATTTCTAACAACTTGTTCATTTTACCTAGTGTATCCAATTTGTTAGCATATAATTATCCATAGTACTTTCTTATAATTCTGTTACCTTTAGTAAAATTGGTAGTGATGTCCTCCCTTTCATTTCTGATTTTATTTATTTGATCCTCTTCCTTTTCCTTAGTGAACCTAAGTAAAGGTATATCAGTTTTGTTCACTTTTTCAAAGACTTTTTTCAACCCTTCGTTTTGTTGATTTTAATGTTTTGTTTCTGATATTCTCTGTTTTACTTATTTTTGCTCTTTATTATTTCTTCCTTTCTACTAACTTTGGGTTTAGCTTTCTTCCCCCTAGTTTTGTAAGATGTAGAGTTTAGGTTGTTGATTTGAGATCTTTCTTCTTTTTTAACGTAAGCATGTATAGCTATAAACTAGCCCTTAGGATTGCTTTTGTAGCATCTCGTAAGTTCTGGTCTGTTAGGTTTTTGTTTTCATTTGTCATTTTTAAAATTTCTCTTGTATCTTTTTGACTCATTTGTTGTTTTGGAGTCCACATTATTTGTGAATTTTTCAGTTTTCTTTTTTTAGTTGATTTTCAGTTTTATTCCATGGTGATTGGAAAAGATATTATATGATTTATATGACCGTAGTCTTTAGAAATTTAGCAAGACTTGTTTTGTGGCCTATGATATGGTCTATCCTGGAGAGTGTTTTATGAGTACTTCAGAATGTGTATTCTGCCATTGTTGGATGGAGGGTTCTGTGTTGTTTGTTAGATCTAACTGGCCTGTGATATTTGCTTAAGTCCCTGCTTCTTTATTATCTTCTCTCTGGTTATCTTGATGTGCTCTCTGAATGTACCTTCTACAGGCTCTGTTCCTTTTCTTTTTTTACCCCCTGTGGTACTTTTGCAAAGGTCACATGGTAGAATTTTTTTTGTTTGTATTTATTTCTATTTATTCGTATTTGTATGTGGGTGCTTTTTTTCTGGGTCCACTGTTTACTGAAAAATAATGAGCATGGGATCTCCATGGAAACCCCTCTGTGTTTTGCTGTTGTTTGGTCGCTTGGTTGTGTCCAGCTCTTTGCAACCCTATGGACTATAGTACGCCAGGCTTCCCTGTCCTTCACTATCTCCCAGAGTTTGTTTAAACTCATGTCCATTGAATCGGTGATGCCATCCAGCCATCTCATCCTCTTTCACACCCTTCTCCTCCTGCCGTCAGTGTTTCCCAGCATCAGGGTCTTTTCCAATGAGTCAGCTGTTTGTATCAGGTGGCCAAAGTATTGGAGCTTCAGCTTCAGTATCAGTTCTTCCAATGAATATGCAGGGTTAATTTCCTTTGGGATTGACTAGTTTGATCTCAGAGTCTAAGCAACTCTCAAGAGTCTTTTAGGCCACCACAGTTCAAAAGCATCCATTCTTTGGCATTCAGCCTTCTTTATGATCCAACTCTCACATCTGTACATGATTACTGGAAAAACCATAGGTTTGACTAGGTGGACCTTTGTTGGCAAAGTGATGTCTCTGCTTTTTAATACACTGTCTAGGTTTGTCATAGCTTTTCTTCCAAGGATCAAGCCTCCTTGTTTACCTGGACTTAATTGAAAGCTTTCTTCTTGCCCTTGATTTAAAGGCTGCATTCTTTGATGTGCTCTTCAGTTGCCCAGAGAATGGATTCAGGACTCTTCTCCAGCCTCTTCATTCCATGTCCTCCCCATTTGTCAATTCTTTATTTTGCATCTTCTCTTCATTAGCATGATTCCAGGACGAGAGCTGGACCTTTGGAAAATCACCGTCTGGCAGTTTTATTCCTCATGTTTTCTAGTAAATTTGTTGCAGCTGTAGACCATGGAGCTCACTTGTGTGGTTGGGGTATGCATCCATTTGATAGGGGATTAGGGAAGTAGCAGGACTGGGGCTCCATGAATTTTAAGTTTTTTTCCTTTCCTTCTGTGTGAATTGGCTACTTGGTGCTGGAAACAGGTTTGAAGAATGCCCTGTGGGTCAGGATCGCAGGCTTTGGTTTTAGAGCAAGCTGTATTTGACAGCTTTCATGCACAAATTTGAATCAGGCTTGATTCTAGATTCTGCTCTTTGTAGGCAGGATGCTGATTCAGAAGGCAGAAATGGGTCCTGCGGCTGTCCCACGGCCGAGCCGGGGTGGAAGCAGACCCTCCCCTGCCTGCCCAGGCCTCCTTGGCCCCTGGTTCTCCATGCTAATGTCCAGTTTCTCCCAGCATATCCACTCATTGGCCAAAATGATTATCTGATTGGTATTCTCTGAAGTGTGTAGTATGGATGTTTTCCTGGCGTCAAAACAGATGAATGAAACTGTGTTTTTCTTTGGTGGTTAATTTTGGTGAGCATCGGGAAGGGCTTTTTTTCTGCCACAAAAGTAATATGCTGTTTAATCAATTATCTTTCCAAGAAGGCTAAGGTGCTTCTTTATCTAACAGTTTTTAAAGGGAAATCTGATAAATTAGTACATCCCCGACACAATACCCACAATCTTCAAGTATACATGCCTCATTCATTTTATAAACTAGTGGATTCAGTTCATAAATTGAAGCAACTTTTTGGAGCCCAATTTTACATATGGCAGGGATATTCATTTATCTAAGTGATCTTATGAAAATAATAAGCATTTTAAAAGCATGTAGTCATTTTTAAACTCACGGAGTCCTGCCCATTACAATGAGAACCACTGTCTAGTTTCTGGAGTTTAGCTGAGTTATATCCGCAGTGGTTGCTATTACAGCTTTTCCTTCTCAGCAGCTTATTGGACTTACAAGAAATGGAAGAAAACAGAACAAGTATAAAGAGGTTTTGCACCTGATAGCTCAGGGTTTTTCCCCCCATTCTTTCTTTTACATTTTATTCTAAGGCTGTGGCATCTGTGTTTTGACCAGAAGGGGGCAGATGGGAGCCAGAGATGCTGCATGCATGGGAGGCCGCTGAAACTGTATCTCTGTTTTTTTAATCAGTAGACCTGGAACCAAGTGTTGTGTTTAGCACTTCCTCTGCCCTTAGGGAAAAATATAAGAAAGTACTTGATATTAGACCCATAGAGTCCATTGCTGTCTGTTGAATGCTGGTGTTTACCAGATAATTTTCTTATTCCTCAAACCATTAAATATATGAAGTTCTAGGAGTTTAGTTTGTTTGCTTAGTTCCCATCTGATATAATCAGAGTAGGAATTTTCAAAGGGATTACTAACTTGTAAATAGTGTTTAAAATATTAATTACATGAGGAATGGCAGGGAATACAAAAATGAAAAAGACTGCTGTCCTTCAAGGACTTTATACCTTGGCTGAGGGTGAGGCTGGGAGAAAACAAGTACACAGATAATTTTATTACATAATGGAATGTGAAAACTGCCTTAGGCCTCCCCAGGATGAAGGAAAATCGAGGAAGCTTTTATGAAAGGGCTAGTATATGCACAGAACCTTGAAAGAGATGAATTTAAAAAAATTTAAATTGCTTCTGATTATAAAATAATACATAAAAGGAGTTATGTATGTTATTAAAGTTATGCAAGTTATTAAAATTTGAAAAAATGGAGAAAAGTATAAAAAAGAAAATGATGTACCAGTAAACTCACCACCCAGAAATGACTGCTAGTATTTTTCTTTAATTAAAAAAAATTTTTTAAATTAATTTATTTTTTGGCTGTGCCCTGTGGCATGTGGGATCTTATCGCCTCCTGCAGTGGAAACACAGAGTCTTAACCACTGGACCACCAGGGAAGTCCCTATATTATTATTACTTTAAAAATTTTTGACCGTTAGTATTTTTTTCAGTTTTTTCCTTTGTGTATATATATCTTTTAAGGAAAGTACATACATTGAGTATAGGCAGTTTTGTATCTTTTTTGCTCCCTTAAGCAATATAGCATGAGTGTTTTCTCAGGGATATAGGGATTTGATAGGTGAGGAAAAGCATTTAGGGCAGAAGGAATAATGTATATTTGGATGGTATAGAAAGGAGAAAATTCAGGGTCTGTTTTGGGAATAGCAAACGCATTTTAGTGGAATGAACATTGGGAAATGGTCAAAGGTGAGGCTGGAAAGGAAGGTGGGGACAGAGCATAGTTTGCCTTGAACAAATTAAGGAGTTTCTATTGAGGGAATGACTTCATTGCTGCTGACAATTTATTAGTCTGCTGAGGAATGTGGCAAGAATGGAAGGACTAATAAATTGTCAGCAGCAATGAAATCATTCCCTCAATAGAAACTCCTTAATTTGGAGATGGGCAAACCTAGTTTCAAATCTTTGGGCCGCCGCATATTAGCAGAGACCTCCACTTCCTGCTCAGTGAAATGAGTGTAGAATACGCACTATGTTCTTGGGAGGATTAAACAAGACAGGCGTGCAGCTCCTGATCCAGAGGAGGCCTCCAGGGAATATTGCTTCCTCTTTCTCTGGAACCTCTCATTCAAGACTTGTAGCCCTTATAGCAGCCTAAAGGGAATAATTCCTAAGAGGCCAGTAAAGGACTCCTGAACACTCTCCTGGAATAAGAGCTGCATCATTTCCAAAAAGCTGTGCAGCTCAGCAGATTTAAGTAAACTGTCAATACATTTTGGAAGCCCAGACCCACACATAAGTTAGTTGGGTTTTTTCCTTGAATTTGGGCTTCCCTGGTGGCTTGGACAGTAAAGAATGTGCCTGCAGTGCCAGAAACCTGGCTTCAACCCCTGGGTCAGGAAGATCCCCTGGAGAAGGGAATGGCAACCCACTCTAGTATTCTTGCCTGGAGAATTCCATGGACAGAGGAGCCTGGCAGGCTCCATGGGGTTGCAAAGAGTTAGACACGACTGAGTGACTAACACTTTCTCTTCTACTTTCTTGAATTTAGTTAAATGTTTTTCCATCACCTACAGTGCTGAAAAGTTAAGTAGTACTGAAAGGTCTAAAAGGGAAAAGTAACATCTTCTTTCTCTACCTAGTCCTTATCCAAGAAGCCCACCACTTTTAGAGCTGTTTTTCTGTGGTCTTTTACTTTATCTTTCTGCATGATAAATGTATTAGTTTATTTCTTCATGTTTAAATTTTAGGCATTGTCTGTTGACTTCTGTTTTTCCAGCTAAGGATTTAGGTTTCATACCACTCTTCTTTCTCTTTCCCATTATCCTCCTGTCTCCTTATTTTAATTGAATCAGTAAATAATATTTATATTATCACAACTTTATAAATTATTAATTTTTGCTGAGTCAAGCCCAGGTACTATGATTTCATTCCCTTTCCTGTTCAGCTTCATGTTTATCCTGAAATTTCTGATCACCTCTTTATCCCCTTCTCATTCTTCCAGCTCTCCATACTCCCTGTTTTTTTTCCAAATGGGTTCTTGGGCATAATGCTTTGTTCCGAGTACCCCCTGTTCCCCAGAAACTCTCCTTTTGGAATGCTGCCTCTGCTCTGGACATGCAGATCCCAGGATTCTTTACTGTTGCTCAGATTTAAACTCTTGTTTCTGTCAGTTGTCAATCTGGACAAGTCATAGGAGTTAGATGATGTCTCAGGAACCTGGCCAAGACATATCTGGGCCCTTCTAGTTGTGTGATCTCGACGAACTTATTTATTTCAGTGTCTTCTTACCTCATACGGTTGCCTTGAGATTATAAGTGAGCTTGCATAAATGGAGAAGCTTGGGAAGTTCTGTAAATGAAAAGTAGACTAGCTTATCCACAGTGACTTTGTTTCATTGTTACTACCTACTCTGCATTTCAAAGGGCTTAGATATTATCCTTGCTGCTGTTTATATTTGCCTGTACATTCAACCAGTTATCCTTTTTCTCCAGGAAAAATGAGCATCAGAGAGTGGGAGAAGTGAAGGACAGCTCTCAGCACATGCCTAGAAGGGTGGTGCTTGCTGTCTACACCTAGGCAGAAATGGGGGTGGGGTGGGGTAAGTTCTGCAGACTGATATAGTGGGGGAACTATTTTAGGAAGAGATTTAAGAGCATATTTTCTATATATTTATTTTATTTAACATGTAATTATGACATATAGGCTATGTGAAAAGTACTTTCTTATGTTTAAATAGCATGCAAAATCATTTGCAGAAGCAACAATAAATGAATTTTGGGGAACTCTTTATTTTTTAATGTCAGTGTCCAGGTTGCTTCCTATTGGTGCCATAAGGTTTTTATACTGTTTGTTTATAATTAAAAGTCAATTACTGATTTGAAATGATAACCCATTTACCATATATTATTACACTTTGGGTACGTGAGGTAGAGACTTGGGGACTGCGTGAATATTTTATTCACATGATACCTGCATCAGTTTGAGATTCTCTTGGTATCAAGTGATGAAAACCTATTTCAAAGTGGCTTAAAGGAAAAAGAGATTGTATTGGTTTATGGAACTGAGAAGTTCAGGGATAAACTTGCTGCAGGCCTGGCTTGATTCAGGAGCACAAACTATGTCTTTAGAACTCAGAGTCTCTCTCTTGCCATTTCTTGGCTCTGTCTTCCTATGTGTTGGCTTTACTTGCAGGCACATTCTTTAGGTGGTGGCCATTGCAGTTCTAGGCATCCTTTCAGGCAGTTCAAGAAGGGGTGTCAGGATTAATCTTGATCTTGTTTCACATGCAGCTTTGGCACCTCTGAGTCAGTTACTTTGATTATGTGGACTCAAGGCCCTGGTTGGCCAGGCCTGGGTATCATCCCAGAGCTGCGGGTGGAGTTGTTCCACTGGAAACATTTAGATCTTAGGAGAATGGGAGGCAGAAATATGGTTCCCCAGAGGAAGACCATAGTTCTTTCTTTTTTAAAAATTTTATTTATTTATTTTAATTGGAGGCTAATTACTTTACAATATTGTAGTGGTTTTTGCCATACATTGGCATGAATCAGCCATGGGTGTACATGTGTCCCCATCCTGACCCCCCTCCCCCCTCCCTCCTCATCCCATCCCTCAGGGTCATCCCAGGTGCACCAGCCCTGAGTGCCCTGCCTTGTGCATTGAACCTGGACTGGTGGTCTGTTTCACATATGGTAATATACATGTTTCAATGCTATTCTCTCCAATCATCCCACCCTCACCTTCTCCCACAGAGTCCAAAAGTCTGTTCTTTGTCTCTGGGTCTCTTTTGCTGTGTCAGGTATAGGGTCATTCATTACCATCTTTCTAAATTCCATATAAATGTGTTAATGTACTGTATTGGTGTTTTTCTTTCTGACTTACTTCACTCTGTATAATAGGCTCTGGTTCCATCTACCTTATTAGAACTGATTCAAATGCATTCTTTTTAGTAGCTGAGTAATATTCCACTGTGTATATGTACCACAGCTTTCTTATCCATTCATCTGCCGATGGACATCTAGGTTGTTTCCATGTCCTAGCTATTGTAAACAGTGCTGTGATGAACATTGGGGTACACGTGTGTCTTTCAATTCTGGTTTCTTCCATGTGTGTGCGCAGCAGTGGGATTGCTGGGTTGTATGGCAGTTCTATTTCCAGTTTTTTAAGGAATCTCCACACTGTCCTCCATAGTGGCTGTCAAAATATGCATAGAAACAAATGAAAATGAAAACACAACAATTCAAAACCTATGGGATTCAGTAAAAGCAGTGCTAAGGGGAGGGTTCATAGCAGTACAAGCTTACCTCAAGAAACAGAAAAATAAATAACCTAACTTTATACCTAAAACAACTAGAAAAAGAAGAAATGAAGAACCCTAGGGCTAATAGAAGGAAAGAAATCATAAAAACTAGGGCAGAAATAAATGAAAAAGAAACAAAGGAGACTATAGCAAAAGTCAACAAAACTAAAAGCTGGTTCTTTGAGAAGATAGACAAACCATTAGCCAGACTCATCAAGAAAAAAAGGGAGAAGAATCAAATCAACAAAATTAGAAATGAAAATGGAGAAATCACAACAGATAACACAGAAATGCAAAGGATCATAAGAGACTACTATCAGCAACTATATGACAATAAAATGAACAACTTGGAAGAAATGGATGAATTATTAGAAAAGTATAACCTTCCAAAACTGAACCAGGAAGAAATAGAAAATCATAACAGACCCATCACAAGCCCAGAAATCGAAACTGTAATAAAAAATCTTCCAACAAACAAAAGCCCAGGACCAGATGGCTTCACAGGTGAATTCTACCAAAAATTTAGAGAAGAGCTATTGAGTTGAACACCTATTCAACTTAAACTCTTCCAGAAAATTCAGAGGAAGGTAAACTGCCAAACTCATTCTATGAGGCCACCATCACCCTAATTCCAAAACCAGACAAAGATGCCACAAAAAAAGAAAACTACAGGCCAATATCACTGATGAACATAGATTATAAAATCCTCAACAAAATACTAGCAAACAGAATCCAACAATTTATTTAAAAGATCATACATCATGATCAAGTGGGCTTTAGCCCAGGATGCAAGGATTCTTCAATTCTTCTATATTTGCAAATCAATCAATGTGATACAACACGTTAACAAATTGAAAGATAAAAACCATATGATTATCTCAATAGATGCAGAGAAAGCGTTTAACAAAATTCAGCATCCATTTATGATAAAAAAAACCCTCCAGAAAGCAGGCATAGAAGGAACATACCTCAACATAATAAAAGCCATATATGATAAACCCACAGCAAACATTATCCTCAATGATGAAAAATTGAAAGCATTTCCTCTAAAGTCAGGAACAAGACAAGGGTGCCCGCTCTCACCACTACTGTTCAACATAGTTTTGAAAGTTTTAGCCACAACAATCAGAGAAGAAAAAGAAAAAGAATCCAGATTGGAAAAGAGGAAGTAAAACTATCACTGTTTGCAGATGACATGATCCTCTACATAGAAAACCCTAAAGACACCACCAGAAAATTACTAGAGCTAATCAATGAATATAGTAAAGTTGCAGGATATAAAATTAATATACAGATATCCCTTGCATTCCTATACACTAACAATGAGAAAACAGAAAGAGAAATTAAGGAAACAATTCCATTCACTATTGCAACAAAAGAATAAAATACTTAGGAATAAATCTACCTAAAGAAACAAAATACCTATATATAGAAAACTATAAGACACTGATGAAAGAAATCAAAGAGGACACAAATAGATGGAGAAATATACCATGTTCATGGATTGGAAGAGTCAATATAGTGAAAATGAGGGTACTACCCAAAACAATCTATAGATTCAGTGCAATCCCTATCAAGCTACCAACAGTATTTTTCACAGAACCAGAACAAATAATTTCACAATTTGTATGGAAATACAAAAAACCTCAAATAGCCAAAGCAATCTTGAGAAAGAAGAGTGGAACTGGAGGAATCAACCTGCCTGACTTCAGACTATACTACAAAGCTACAGTCATCAAGACAGTATGGTACTGGCACAAAGACAGAAATATAGATCAATGGAACAAAATAGAAAGCCCAGAGATAAATCCACACACCTATGGACACCTTATCTTTGACAAAGGAGGCAAGAATATACAATGAAGGAAAGACAATCTCTTTAACAAGTGGTGCCGGGAAAACTGGTCAACCGCTTTTTGTAAAAGAAGGAAACTAGAACACTTTCTAACACGATACCCAAAAAGAAACTCAAAATGGATTGAAGATCTAAATGTAAGACTAGAAACTATAAAACTCCTAGGGGAAAACACTCTCTGACAGAAATCACAGCAGGATCCTCTATGACCCACCTCCTTGAGTAATGGAAATGAAAGCAAAAATAAACAAATGGGACCTAATTAAACTTAAAAGCTTTTGCACAATGAAGGAAACTATAAGCAAGCTGAAAAGAGCCTTCAGAATGGGAGAAAATAATAGCAAATGAAGCAACTGACAAAGAATTAATCTCAAAAATATACAAGCAGCTCATATAGCTCAATACCAGAAAAATAAACAACCCAATCAAAAAAATGGGCCAAAGAACAAAACAGACATTTCTCCGAAAAAGACATACAGATGGCTAACAAACACATGAAAAGATGCTCAACATCACTCATTATCAGAGAAATGCAAATCAAAACTACAGTGAGGTACCATTTCACGCCAGTCAGAATGGCTGCTATCAAAAAGTCTACAAACAATAAATGCTGGAGAGGGTGCAGAGAAAAGGGAATCTTGTTACACTGTTGATGGGAGTGCAAACTAGTCCAGCTGCTATGAAGACTATGGTTCTTTTAGAAGAAGGACAGTAGATGTGGGGTGGCCAGAATATCAGGTCCACAAAGAGACCTGGCAGGGGGCCCTGCCCAGCAGGTGCTCACTGGTCTTTTTGAATTGAATTGGTTATGTGCTAAGAGCCTAGAATTCCTCTGGTTGCCAAAGTAGACTTTCTTTTTCTCTCTGTTGTTCAAATCAGGAACTTGTTAAACTCAGGTTTACAAATTTGTCTACTTAATGTATTGATCTTGAAAACTCAGATTCCTCTATAAGGGCAAAGAAAGAAAGTGAAGTCGTGAAGTCACTCAGTCGTGTCTAGCTCTTTGCCACCTTGTGGACTTGTAGCCCGCCAGGCTCCTCCGTCCATGGGATTTCTCAGGCAAGAATACTGAAATGGGTTGCCATTTCCTTCTCCAGGGGATCTTCCCAACTCAGGGATTGAACCCAGGTTTCCTGCAATGCAGAGCCATGGGCTTCCCCTTTATAAGGGCAAAAGACCCACATATTGTTACTTCTAAGGTTTTACAGTGCTTTTGCTAAATGGATTTGCTGTTGGCCAATTCTGCCTTATTATTTGTTTGAAGAAATAACAAATTCTACTCTGTTGGGTAGAAATTTCTTAACATTGGGTTATATATTTAGACCAGTGCTCACTGTAGCATTTTCTTTCTAAAAATATTTTTTTGACAGTACACTAAAATGATGACAGTGTTTAACAGGAGTGATAGGCTTGTGGGCAGTTTCTCCTTCATACTTACAGTCAGTTGGGGCTCCTGGGTGGCTCTAGTGGTAAGGAACCCACCTGCCAATGCAGGGGACACAAGAGACGTGGGTTTGATCCCTGGGTTGGAAAGATCCCCTGGAGGACGGCGTGGCAACCCTCTCCAGTATTCTTGTCTGGAGAACTCCGTGGACGGGGGAGCCTGGTGGGCTACAGTCCACGGGGCCACAAGAGTCAGACACGACTGAAGCAACGTAGCACAGATGGATGCACACACACCGTCAGTTGCTAACAGTGTTCTCAACAAGCCAGGGCTTGTGGTATCCGATTGAGTCACATGTTCTACCCTTAACTTGACTTGTTTTTCACGTGTGTGATCTCCACATGAGCTGATTCATTGTCTGGGTAGGAGCTTCTGAATATCAGCTCACAATTGATCCAGATTTATCCTGCTGAATTCTTGCTCTTGGCTGCAACAGAAAGCCTGGTAACAGTATGTACGGATTTTCTGTTGTTCCCTTGGGAGGGAGAGCCAGCAGAGCATCCAGACACAGGACGTACAAAGGCCCTGGAGCAGCAAAGAGCATGATTTCTTCTTGGCACCGGTCAGAAGGTCTGCTCGTGCCAGTAATTTTTAGATCCTGTGAATACTAGCTTGGGTCCCCATGAAATGCCTGTTTTTGTAGGTCGGAAGTGGTTAAGTAGCAACAGCAGCGTACGGTTCAGCCTGCCCCTCCGTCAGCGGTCCTGCTGTTGACCTGCAGGCAACTGAAGTTCTCTGGGCTGCAGTTTCCTCACCCCGATGTGGTTGGTCAATGGTTATTTTAGACACCTTTTTACCCCTGACATTTTATGACTCTAGTCAGGGCCAGGACGAGGTGAGGCAGGTGAGATGCCAAAAACACCAAGTTGAAGGAGATGCTCATCCTGCCCTTGTACAACCTGCAGAGTGAGAGCCCAGCCCCAGCCTCTAGTCCCAGCCCTGATTCTAATTCATTTTTCCATTCACATGTGAGGTTTGCTTTGCTGTTGTATAACCTGAGCTCTATCAATGATGCCCTTTTTTTTTGTTTCTTTAAATGAGCAAGTGTGTTTTTTTTTTTTTAATTTTTAATCTCTGTATTTTTGACTCCAGTGGGTCTTCATTGCTGAGCCTGGGCTTTCTCTAGGTGCGGCAAGTGGGAGCTATCCTCTAGTTGCGGCGTGCAGGCTTCTCATTGCGGTGACTTCTCTAGTCGCAGAGCATGGGCTCTAAGGTACACAGGCTTAGTTGCCCCATGGCATGTGGAATCCTCCCAGACCAGGGATGGAACCCATGTCCTCTGCATTGGCAGGTGGATTCTTAGCCACCAGACCATCAGAAAAGCTCAGTGATGCTTACTGATGCACTGTTCTCAACAAACCAGGGCTTGTGGTATCTCGTTGAGTCACGTGTCCTACCCTTAATTTTACTTGTTTTTCACGTTTTTGATCTCAACGCGTGAGTTAATTCATTGTCTAGGTAGAAACTTCTGAATAGTAGCTCACAATTAATCTACATTTATCCTGCTGAATTCTTGCTCTTGGCTGCAACTGAAAACTTAGAAACAGTATGTACACATTTTCCATTTTCCGTTGTTTTTCTTTAGATCAGTCCAAAATGTTTGTGAAGGTTTTTAGTGAAATTGACCGGATGCCCCAACTTCTTGCATACTACTACAAGTGCCACAAGGTGAGAAGCTGTGAGTGATTGCCCCTGTGGAATGTTTGTAGAACCGGGCCGTGGAGTCCCAGTTTCAAATCTCAGTTTCTTACTTAAAGGTAAAAATGTTTGCCTCCATGCTCTCTGGCTTTTTTCTTTTAATTAGCCAGTAGGGGGTGCCCTTGGTCCAGCCTCTGGATTCATTTAATTTTAAGTTGGGAAAAAGAGTCATTGGTTTTCAGCCTTTGTTTCCTTTATAATGGGTTTCCTTTATAATGGAAGAGTTTTTAATTTTTCCCATTTTTGTGTTTTGGGATTCCCTTAAAGCTCAATCGCTAAAGAATCTGCCTGCAATGCTGGAGATCCAGGTTTGATTCCTGGGTGGGAGAGAGGCCCTGGAGAAGGAAATGGGAACCCACTGCAGTATTCTTGCCTGGAGAATCCCATGGACAGAGGAGCCTGGCAGGCTATACAGTCCATAGGGTTGCAAGAGTCAGACATGACTTAACGACTAAGCCGCCACATTTTTGTCTTTTAAGGGAGATTCTCATCATAAGGTTTATTATGCTTTCAGTAAACCTTGAGAATTTTATCTGCTGTCTAGGTTTGTTGAGATTAGTTTGCTGAAAATCTTGACAGCTTCCTGGGCTAACTTAATTCCTGCAAATCCAGTGCTCACATGTCTTTTAAGCAGTGGAGTTAGGACATGAAGCTAAAGTACGTCGTCATGGCCACCCCTGAGGTCTATTCAGAAGAATGGGGCATGCTGAGTACATTGGCATGCTTTGGGAGAAAGATAAAAGGAGAAGGGATCACTGAGAGGGCAACAGATTCAAGCTCTAGATGACAACAGAGCAGGTGTTTTTCCTGCCTTTTGAAAAAATTATTTATTTATTTATTTGGCTGCATTGGATGTTGGTTGCAGCATGTGGGGTCTTCATTATGACCCATGGGCTTAGTTGTCCCATGGCACGTGGGATCTAAGTTCCCCAACCAAGGACTGAACCCACATCCCCTCCATTGGAAGGTGGATTCCTAACTACTGGACCACCAGGGAAGTCCCTTTTCTGCCTTTTGTTAAGCCAGCGGTCATCTGTGGGTACCTGCTTGCCTGGGAGAGTGGGCAGTGGTGGATCTCTTGCTGAGGTCGGGGGGCAGGAGGGCAGCAGGCAGCGTATCCTGGCGGACCCAGTAAGGCCTCATTTGTTCTGCCTCCACAGGTGCAGCTTTTAGCGGCCTGGCAGGAGCTGTGCCAAACCGACCTGCCCTTGGACCGGCAGCTCACTGGACTCTACGACGCCTTGCTCGGTGCTTGGCACACACAAATTCAGTGGGCTTCGCAGGTAACAGCTCATCTGGGTTTTCAGGAGGACAGAGCCCGTGGTGCCAAGGGAGAGGCTGATGACCTTGACACCCTCAGCTCCGCTTGAACCTTATGCTGCCATCACCAGAAGGGTTAAAAGATAAGCTTCGAAACCCAAGGCAGGCAAAGCTTCAGGTCTCCATTCAAACTCTTCTTATCGCTCTTATCTGTATCTTAAATAGGATCTAATGTGACAGTGTTGCTTGTTGTTCAGCCAGGCAGCCCATGGAATTCCTGGAGGCCGTTATCTTCTGATCTAAAAGCAGGAGGCCCTTAGTCAGGTTGTGCTTGAGTGAACCAGACCTTTTTATCTTAACTTGGGGTAAAATTTACCTGGTCTAAAGTGAGTTTCCCTTGTTTTCACAATACACCAGGAGTTAGAGGAGCAGTATAGAGTTTTAAAGGTGCCCTCTGACTTAGGGCAGAGGTGAGGCAGAGGAACTGCATTTCGTTGACTTTCAGGAACCTTCCATCCTTTACCTTCTCCAATATTCAGCCTTAAAGGGTATAAATCACTGGTCCCACGTCTTCGTGCCAGGAAGTGCCCTGGATCTTCTTTTTTCGTCTGAGTAATGACTGACTGGGCCTGTTCACGGTGTGGCTTATTATATTTTTTTCAAAATTCATTGTGAATCACCCTTCAAGTGCTGGTCAGTCATTCACAGGCATGAACTTGACGGTGGTTGGAGATGATTGCTCATACGGGGTCACGTCACTCAAGATCGTTGAAGTAGTTTTCTCCATCCTTCTTTCTTCTTGAACCATTCAGTCTAAAAAAACAAACAAACAAACAAACAAGCAAAACAAAAAACAACCCTGTGTGGGAGTTTCGTGGTTTTTATGTTATTGTCAGTTGTCAGTGACCCTGTCCATCCACACTCATTTCTGCGTCCTTGTCTGCTGCTTCTGTCAGGAGGATAACAACAGTTCATGCGCACATGTACTGATGCCCCTCAGTGTCTGAGTAAAAGGATTTCGACTTCTCACACTTCTGTTCAGGCCTCACCCCAAGTTTTGTAAGATGTGATGTGTGTCCTTGTGTGCATGCTCAGTCCTGCCTGACTCTTGGCGACTGTATGGACTATAGCCCGCCAGGCTTCTCTGTCCATGGAAAATTCCAGGTAAGAATACTGGAGTGGGTTGCCACTTCCTCCTCCAAGGGATCTTTCCAACCCAGGGATCGAACCCTTGTCTCTTGGTCTCTTGTGTCTCCTACATTGGCAGGCGGGTTCTTTACCACTGAGCCAGCTGGGAAGACCCTGTAAGATACAAGTTTATGCTAATTTACGCTTTTCTCCCATGGCCCATTTTCTTTTCACAATGTGAGCATGATACGTGACTGTCATCTCCTAAAGCTCAGTATAGCGCAGAAGAAAACCAAAGGTGCCGGGGTGAATATGTCTCTGAAGACTTTTTATCCTCAGTATTTTAATATGAAAATTTCCCAATGTACAAAGGATTTGAAAGAATTGTACAGTGAACACCCAGGTACCCATACCGCCTATGTTCTACAATGAACATTTTGCTGTTTGCTTTACCACAGATCTTTCCATCTCTCCATGTGTCTATCTGTTCACCAACTCATCTTAGTTTTTGACTCATTTCAAAGTAAGTTGCAAACATCATTCACTTCCAAACATACATATCATTGACTAGAGTTCAATATTTGTTTACTGAGATTTTTTTTAGGTAAATTGTGAACTGTGATCTTAAATATGCCATTTGATTAGTTTTGACAAATGCAGTTTAACCTAGTCGCCTACCAAGGTACAGAATGCAACTATCATCCTAGAAAGTTCTCTTGCATTCCTTCTCAGTTGGTCTTTGTGCCACCATCACCGAGGGCAACTGCTGTGCTATTTTTTTCCACCATAAATCAGGTCAGCCCATTGTAGAATTTCGAATTGGAATTTTACGGTGTATGTTCTTTTGTTGAGGATTCTTTTATTCAGCCTGTTTTTGAAGATCTATTCGTGTTGTCGTGTGTATTGGTAGTTCCTTTTCGTTACTGAAAGCTCTTACATGGTATGAATATATCTCAGTTTTGTTTATTCAGCCTTTTCTTGATGGACACTTGGACTGTTTCTAGTTTGGTGTGATTATAAGTGAAGCTGCTCTGAACATTGTTCTGTAAGTCTTTTTGTTGACACCACATGTTCATATCTCTTGGGTAAACACATAGGAGAGGTACTGCTGGGTTATAGAGTAGATCTATATTTAGATATGTAAGAAATCAGCACTTTTCCAAAGTGGTTGTGCTTTTTTACGCTCCCACACACAAGTACGCGAGAGTTCCGATTGCTCCACATCCTTGCCATCATTAGATGTTGTCAGTCTTTTTAATCTTAGCCATTCTGGTGGGTGTGTTGTAGTATCTCACTGTGGCTTTAATTTGCATTTCCCTGATGACTAAGGGTGTTGAACTCCTTTTCTCATGCTTATTGGCCACTTGTATATCTTCCTTTGTGAAGTATCTGTGCTGGTGTTCTGCCTATTTAGAAAAAAATGGGTAACTTGGTTTTTTAATTATTGAGTTATGGAAGTTCTTTGTATTTTATGGATATAAGTTCTTGATCAGATATATTTTGTAGATACTTTCTTCCAGTCTGAGCAGAAGTGTTGATTTTGATTAACTTAATTTTATCATAGTTTTCTTATATGGTTATTCTTTCTTTGTCCTCAGAAACTATCACCAACCCCCAAGTTGCAAAGACATTCTTCTGTGTTTTCTTCTAGATGCTTGTTGAACTTTTACATTTAGTTCTATGGCCCATCTAGAATCAATTTTTGTATGTAGTGTAAGGTGGGGCTTCCCTGGTGGCTCAGACAGTAAAGAAGAAAGAAGCTGCCTGCGATGCAGGAGACCTGGGTTCGATCCCTGGGTTGGGACGATCCCTTGGAGAAGGGAGTGGCTGCCCACTCCAGTATTCTTGCCTGGAGAATTCCAGTGTAAGGTAATGCCACATTGTTTCTGCATGTGTTGTTTGGGTTAATTCCATGCCCCTACTTGTTAAGTTTGATCTTGTAGTCTTGAACCTTTTGGTTGTTCTTTAACCAATGGCCATCCCTTGTGCCAGATCACTTTAAAGGAAAAGGGACACCTTTGAACATGAGAGACCTCTTGGTTGGTCAGCTGAAACTGTCAGCTGTAAACATTATAGTTTCAGCTGCCCAACCAATTAGGCTTTGGTTTACAGTTGTTTAGTTTAATTCTTCCCCCGCCTCAAGTCATTTAAGTAGGAGATAAAAGTGAAGTAGATATTCATTGCCTAGTCCTTTCTCACAATATGAGGAGAAGAGTCAAGATTTCTTTTTCTGGATAAGAATACTTTTCATTGTCTCCATTGGTTCCATCCTTCTCTTGTAGTGAAATGTTTCTTTTGTCAAATCAGGAAGTTGGACTGGGTGATATCTAAAGATCTCTGTGATTCTCTTATGTTTGGGGGATTGTGGAGGGAATATTAATACTTTGGATAGAGACAGAGAAGGGTGTGTATTGGTGCAATTTTGTGTGGAGGGAGTGGGAATATATGATGGAGAAATACTGAATGCAAGACAGGAGTTTGGCTTTCTCTAGAAGGCAGTGAGTATCTGGAGTAGTAGTGTGAATGATGTTACTGTTTTAAGAATCACTTCGGTGTTAGACCATCACCTATGTAAGTTCCTCTGCCAAAAAGCCTCACCAAGAGGAAGCATGTAGATAAATCGAAGACCATTTTTTGAAACAACTGTCCTGGACTCTTCAAAAATGTCAGTATCACGAAAGAAAAACAGTCAGGGAGTTATTAAGATCAAAGGAGACAAAAAGGCAACTGAATGTAATTTCACGATCGTGGATGGGATTCTGCACGATGGCAAAAAAAGCTATTCAAAAGAACATGAAAAGGACAATCGAGGAGATCTGAACATATGGACCATAGCAGGTATAAGTATTACATCAAAGTTAAGTTTGATTAGTTGCAGTGTTGTAGTGATAAGACTGGCCTTATTCTTAGGCGATATATGCTGAAGTATATAGCAGTAACATGTCATGATACCTGTGATTACCTTTCCAATGGTTTAGGAAATAATGCATTTGTGGCAAAATATTAATTGTTGAATCTTGCAATATTTAGACATTTAAAGCATAAAAAAATTCTAAATAACCTTTAAAAATAGTGAATTTGGTAATGGTAAATAGGGTGAATTGATGAAGAAAGACTGAAGACAGGTAGGAAGCTATGTTTGGTCTAGGATAGTGATGGTAACGTAACAAAGGCATCCAGTTAAAAAATGGGCAATTGTTAGAACCTGGTAAGTAAGTGACAAAGGACCTGGAAGAAAGGAAAGTGGAGAGAGATTTTTATTCTGGTCGAATGGAGATGCTACTGACAGAAATAAGGAAGTTGAGAGAAACAGGTCTGAGGAGGTCAGCAGGAACAGAATGAATTCCAATCTGGGACACTTTAAAATTCCAAGAGAGAGTGGCTCAGCTCAATGGTGATACCTAGTAGATGGCTGGAAGCTGTCATTCAGGAAATATAAATTGGTTGTTTCAGTATTGGTTGGGTTAAATGCAAATTTCCTCTGTCTCTTTCTCTCAGACTCCAGCAGTGATATTTATTAAACTAAATAGGTGCTCATTGAATTCGCTATGAGAATTAAAAAATTTGGTCTTCTCTTTTCATAATAATCTAAGAAAAGATATTAGCATATTTTGGACCGTGTGCCTGACCACCTTATAACCGGCTGTGGCCGTATGATTTCAGTGGGTGCATTCATGTTGGTAGTCACATTGGTACCCGTCTTCTCTTGGGGGCGAATGAAAAAAGAGGCAATACTTACATGATATGAGTGCTGGTGTCAAGTGAGTGCTGCTTTATGTACATTGCATAATGTTTTCTAGGATCCTTCCCTTTTTATGGCTGAATAATCTGTTGTGTGTATTTATCGCATTTTGTGTATCCATTCATTTGTAGGTAAACACTTGAATTGCTTCTGACTTTTGGCTATTCGGAATAATGATGCTGTGAACAGGGGTGTACAAACATCTGTTTGGGTCCCTGTTTTCAATTTTTGGGGGTGTATACCTACAAGTGGAATTGCTGGATCATATAATCCTATGTTTAACATTTTGAGGAACTGCCAAATGTTTTCCATAGCAACTGCAACATTTTACATTCCCATCAGCCATGCATAAGAATCCAAGATCATGAGAAATTTGCCCTATGTTTTCTTCTAAGAATTTAATAGTTCACTCTTCAACTTAACATTTGAGTTAATTTTTATATATGGTATAAGGTAAGGATCCAACTTTTTTTTTTTTTTTGTCATGTGGATTTCCAGTTTTCTGAGCGCCATTTGTCAAAAAGACTGTCCTTTTTCGATTGAATGATTTTTGGCACCCTTGTTGAAAATCATTTAACCATGCATGTGTTTTTCTGGGCTCTCTATTCTATGCCATTGGGCTATTTGTCTATTCTTACTCAGATGCCACACTGTTTTGACTATTATAACTTTGTTGTAAATTTTGAAAATAGGAAGCATGAGATAGTCAATGTTCTTCTTTTTCAATATTGTTTTTGCTATTTGAGGTTCCCTGAAATTCCATATGAATTTTAGAATGAGTTTTCCTGTTTCTCCAGAAAATACTTTGGGGATTTTAATGGCGAGTACACTGAATATATAGATGGCCTTGGGTAGTATTATTATCTAGCTCAGTGGGTAAAGAATCTGCCTGCAATGCAGGAGATCCAGGTTTGATCCCTGGGTTGGGAAGATCCCCTATAAAAGGAAATGACAACCCACTCCAGTATTCTTGCCTGGAGAATCCCATGGACAGAGGATTTGCAGGCTGGTCTACAAATGTGCTTCCAGATCCTCTAACTGATTCAGTGAATTGCTCTTCTTTAGTTCTGTTTGTTCCCTGCCACCCACACCCTCCCCATTTCTGCATTTCATTTTCACAGTCCTGTCTCTAGCCAGTATCTAAATACTACATGTGATAGATTTGAAAATAGTTAGGCAGACATGAAGTAGCCAGTTGTCTTGGAGGCAAGGCACAAGTCTTGCTAGTTTACTTGGCTTCTGAGCACATCTGCATGGGTGCTGAGCAAAGCCTGGACCCTGTAGCTCTTGATTGGACCACTTCCTGGCTCAGAGGGATTCCTGCAGGCCATCCAGGAGTCTGCTTCATTGGAAGGTTTGCTCCCATGTGATAACACGGACGCCTCTCTCCCCCTGCAGGTCTTCAAGAACCCCCACGACGTAGTAACTGTTCTGCTGATTCAGACCCTGGGGGCCTTGGTGCCCTCTCTGCCCGTGTGCCTCAGTTCCGGCGTGGAGCGGGCAGGACCTGAGCTGGAGCTCGTCAAGCTGCTGGAGTTCTATGATGCCACCGCCCACTTCGCCAAGGGGTTGGAGATGGCCCTGCTCCCCCACGCACGTAAACATGCTTCCTCCCAGTTCTCTGACTTGCCTTCACTCACTTTTTTTGGGTGGGTCGGGGGGCCTGGGTTTGTTTACCTTTTCCAGTGACTGATTTTACAGACATGGAAAGGAGCAGTGTTTTCCTTCTCAACAGAGAGGGAAACCTTTTCCATGAAAACATTGCCATTATGGAAATAATTGTTGCCTGATATATTTGCCTAGCTCCAGTGCTGCCTAGGCGCTTCACACATGCTGGGGAAGTGACAGGCACTTCTGCAGGGGCTTAGAGTGTAATAGGCAGGTGGACGTCAGTGGCAGCGAGTGGGCAGCGAGTTAGCCTGGGAGGGTGGTGTCTTCTTCCTCTTAAGTCATCACAGAACCTCGGGCAAGTCAACCTAAAAAAGTAAGTTCAACAGAACAAGTGGATTAGAGGAGGCTTTTGCAAGGGCAACAGCATATTTTTAAGGGCAAGGGTGCAGTATTAGGACCAAGGGCGGCTATAAGGTACCTGGGCTTTCCCCAGATGCCGTGTGAGAGCACAGTGCTTTTTATTCCCATTTGGGCAAACAGTGCGTGGTGTGCTGCATTTCCCCAGCTGTTTCCCATCTATATTAAAAGCATCATAAAGCTTTAAGTCACACAGACCTCGTGAGGAATGCTGCTGTCAAATCAGGAAGTCGCCTCAGGAAGGCCTGCTTCTGCCATTGGGCTGCTGCCTGTCACTAACTTGGTTTATTTACTAGTTATTCTCTTTAATTACCTTCATGTGTAATTACCTCGTACATTCCAGGGAGTGTGTTTGTTGTTCGAGTTCCTGATGACTCATCGGGGGTTTTTGGCACACTTGCTGGTCAGGCCTCGGCTGTGGGAGAGGCACGGTGGATGTGGACAGCTTCCAGGGATCTGGACTTCGTTGTCCTAGTGGTTGGAGAGTGTTTAGGCTAAGTGTCCTGCAGGGGCAGAGTGGAATGAAGGCAGGGCCAGAAGCAGGTTGCTTTCCTCCTACTGGTGATGGATATTGCTGAAGAAGAGAGAACCACCCTCTAAAGAACCAGATACAGAAAGTACTTTGTTAGTCAGCCATGAAAGTTTAGATTTTTCATGATTCCTATTGAGATTAAAAAAAAAATTATGTGTATTTTGTAGTTTAAAAATACTTTGGAAACAGACATAAAAATAAAAGAGAATAAAAATGATCCATAATCTCTTCACTCAGAGAGGCATGGGAACATTTTATTTCCTCCCAGTAGTTCATATATAAATATACATGTTTATAAATGTATATGAAATAAAGGGCTTCCCAGGTAACTCAGTGGTAAAGAATCCACCTGCCAGTGCTCTAGATGTGGGTTCAGTCTCTGGGTTGGGAAGATCCCCTGGAGGAGGAAATTGGCAACCCAGTATTCTTGCCTGGGATATCCCATGGACAGAGGAGCCTGGCGGGCTTTAGTCCATGGGGTCGCAGAAGAGTTGGACATGAGTTAGTGACTAAATAACAACAACGTATGAAATAGGTGCATATATAAATATATACATATGCATGTATCTTGAAAAATACTAGTTTATATGATCTTATGCTCTCTTTTTTGCTCACATTAATATAATGAGCATTTTTATGTCATGAAGTATCTTCCTAAGACATGGTTTTTAATGACCATTTGATAATGATGGCTTACTTTAATTTTTTAATCCACTATTTAGAAATCAAACTATTATAAACAATCTTGCACATTAATTTTGGAGCCCACCTCTGATTATTCCTTGGAAGAAGTTTGACAGTTACAGTTGCTAATAAATGAAAAATTTAAAGATTTTGTCCCATTTTGTTCTGCAGAAGGTTTCTGCCTCTTCATGGAGTCATCTGTAGTAAATAAGACTCCTCATTCCCCCATGCCCTAACCCGCACTGGGCGCTATTGTTTTCCCCCTTGCCAGTTTCTTAGACAGTTAACAATATATTGTTTCACTTTTCATTTCTTTGATTACTAGCCAGTTTGAAAATTATAAAAAGTTATATTTTTTTCTCTTAAACTGCTTATTCTTTTGCCTCTTTCTGTTTGAGAGTTTAATCTATTTCTGGTTAATTTATAAGGGCAATTTATTTAAAACAATGTTTTATCAGATATGTTATCAACAAAGCACTGTTATAAAAATTCATGATACAGTTATATCTATAACATAAGATGAAACTCTCCTATAATCCCACTAGCTGGAAATAACCACTGTTAAAAATTTGGTGTGTATTCCCAAAATATCTTACATAGTATGGATTTTTTTCTCATTATCAGCTATGTTGCAGATATGTTTTCTAACTTTCTAGTTTACCTTTAAGACTTCTATTTTAGTGTATATAGTGTAACTCTCTAAAGGGTTATGCAGTAGAAAGTATAAAAAAAAAAAATTAGTTGACTTTATAGTTAACAAGCAATATGTTTGGAGTAGGAAATGACAACCTACTCCAGGATTCTTGCCTGGAGAATTCTGTGGACAGATGAGCCTGGTGGTACAGTCCATGGGGTCATAAAGAGTTGGACATCACTGAACACATACACACATGTATTGGGTTTAGAAAAACCCAGAAAATACAAGGAAGGAAAAAGAGCAAGCTCAATCAGCTGTCCAGAAACAATATTTTGCATTATATACACATGCATATTTTGTGTATGAGTGTGTGTGTGTGTACTTAAATGCTTTTTATTTTTTATTAGTTTTTATTGGAGTATAATTGCTTTACAATGTTACCTTTTTTTTTTTTAAAGAACTACTGTCTTTTAAAAATTTTATTTATTTATTTATTTTTTATGGAGCTGGGTCTTTGTTGCTATGTGCAGACTTTCTCTACTTGCAGCAAGTGGGAGCTACTCTTCCTTGTGGTGGGTGTGTGGGCTTATTTATTGTGGCAGCTTCTCTTGTTGCAGAGAATGGGCTCTAGGGTGTGGAGGCTTCAAGAGTTGCAATGTGTGGGCTCAGTAACTGTGGCACTTGGGCTTAGCTGCCACGCAGCATATGGGATTTTCTTGGGCCAGGAATCAAACCTGTGTCCCCTGCACTGGCAGGTGGATTCCTAACCACTGGACCACCAAGGAAGTCCTTGTTAAATATTTTTAATACAATATTTTATTATCACCGTCACCCTCCCAGTTTTATATTGATGCAGTACTGTCATCCAGTATACAAATTTTCCTAGTTCCACAACAGTCTTTATAGCCATTTCCCTATCTCTTATTAAAGTCCGCTCAGTGTACATGCATTATTTTTGGTTGTCCTTTCTCTTTAATCCCTTTTAAACTAAAAACAGTCATCTCATCTCTGGTCTTTCATGACACTGATGTCTTTGTCGAATACAGGGTAGTTTTCCTGTAGAATGTCCTATTGCCTGGAATTATCTAGTTATTTCCTTGTGTTTAGATTTAGATGAAACATTTTTAATAAGAATACCACACTGTTGATGATGTATACTTCTATGGCATCACATCAGGAGACACATAATGTCCAATTATTGGTGGTGGGTTGGATTAATCACTTGGTAGTTATACCTGCCAGGTCACTCCATTGTGAAGCTACCTTTTCCTCTTTGTAATTAATAATTATCTATGGGGTGATATTTTAGCCCATAGGAATATTCCGTTCCTTAAGAAACATTTACCTAATGACTTTAGCATCCATTTGTAATTCCTGCCTGAATAAACCTTTACATAGCTGATTATAAAAGGGTGATATTCTAGTTCTCTCATTTCTTTTACATACATTTGCAGGCATTCTTTTGTGAGATTTTTCTTCCTTTGTCTCTCTTTAATGTCACTATAAACTTATGGATTTTTTAATTCATTGTATTATAATTATTTTCATTATTCATTTTGATGCTTAAGTTATTTCAAATTTGGTCAGTGATTGACCCTTCAGGCTGGCACCTGCCTCATTTTGACACGTCCCTATCAGCCTTAGAGTGTTTTATTGCTTTTTGGCACACACAGATCCAGGAACATTTTGTATTGCCTCAGACCTAGAATCAGCTGTTTTCTCAAGGAGCTTGGTTTCTTCTAGTGGGAAATGGTATTTAGGAACTAAGACCTGGTACCATGGGTGCTTATTGTTGCTGGGCTATTATTACTTCCTAGGCCCTTTGTGAACAGAGCTAGGAAATACATTTATTTTGTTTATTTTTTTAAAATTGTAAAAAAAAATAATTTATTTTTTAATTGAAGGATAAATGCTTTACAGGATTGTGTTGATTTCTGCCAAGCATCGACATGAATCAGCCAGAGGTGTATGACTCAGGGAACTCAAACCCGGGCTCTGTAACAACCTAGAGGGGTGGGATGAGGAAGGAGGTGGGAAGGAGGTTCAAGAGGGAGGGGACATTTGTGTGCCTATTTATTTATCTTTGGTTGTGCTGAGTCTGTTGCTGCCTGGGCTTTTCTCTAGTTGTGGTGAGCAGGGGCTCCTCTCTAGTTGTGGTGTGCAGGCTTCTCATTGCAGTGGCTTCTCTTGTTGCAGAGCACGGGCTCGAGGGCACTCAGCCATCAGTAGTTGTGGGACTAGAGCTCAGTAGTTATGGCTTCCGGCCTCTGGAGCACAGACTCAGTAGTTGTAGTACATAGCTTATTGCTCTGCGGCATGTGGGATCCTTCCAGATCAGGGATTGAACCCATGTCTCCTGTATTGGCAGGCAGATTCTTTACAACTAAGCCACCAGGGAAACCCCATATTTTTAAAAATTACCAGTTTATACAGCACTTCCAAATCAAATCCAACACCAGTAGATTTTTGCCTCTTGCCATTCTCTATTGCATCTTTTCTCTCCTACAAAGAGAATCATGGTTTCCATCAGCAGTGTGTGTGTGTGTGTGCGTGTGCATATATGTGTCTCTGTGTTTTTTGTATACACATACAATTACTTTTCATGACCCTCTTACAGATAGGTCAAAAGGTACTTACTTTACTTATTCAACTATAAATGGGCTAGTTCTAGAGTGCTGTATGCTGAGGATGCCATGCTAAGCAAAACCAGACAGAGTCCCTGCTCTCATACAATGTATATTCCAGTGGGGAATAGCCAGATAATCATACTGATGAGTGTATAATTACAAAGCGAGATGAGTACTTTGAATAGCAAAATGGCTCTAGGAGAAAAGTAGAATGGTCCTAAGCAGATAAAGATGATCGAGACCCTCAGACATGAACTGAGTGAGTCATGAAGGAAGAATAGGCGTTAACCAGATGAAGAGGGTTAGGGAAGAACAAGGTCTTTCCAAACAGAAGTAGTAGCCGGTGGCCAGAGGGGAGCTTTTGAGAAACCGAGAGAAGGCTGGAGGCTAGGGGACTTGTGAAAGAGGCCAAGGCTGTAGAAGTAGTAACAAAAATCGGTCCAGTTCGGTCACTCAGTCGTGTCCGACTCTTTGCAACCCCATGGACCGTAGCATGCCAGGCTGAGTACAACAAAAGTCGCTGGCATTATTGAGTGCTTACATGTGTTAGACACATACTATTTCACCTAATTTCCAGTTAAGCTTATAAAATTGATGCCTTTATTAACCTCATTTTACAGTTGAGGCAAGAGACATTGAAAAGTTAAGTCATTTGTACCTAGTCCCCTAACAGAAAGCAAGAGATCTTCAGTTAGAAAGAAGAGCCTTCATCCTTAACTACCCCCTCTTTCACCTCCTGAGGTCAAGCAATGGTAGAACTTTGCAGGCTATGGAAAAGATTTTGGATCCCAGCTGAAGAGAGAATTCTTAGCAGTTGAATTACTGTGTCACAGAATATGCATGTTAAAATTTTCATGTAGTTGAATATACGAATTTTGGTGCATATCCCCTTTCTGTAAAATCCTAGGAATGCTCCAAATGAAAATGTTCTTTTGCAGAGCCTTTTCTCTGTAGCAGTTCTTGAACTTGACCCTGGGGAGGGTTATCATTTGAAGAGGTTCTCAATTATGATGGGTTATAGGATTAAGGGGATCTATATCTTTATTATTATTTTAAAATTTTTTGTTTATTTATTTTTGGCTGCCTTGGGTCTTTGTTGCTGCCCAAGGGCTTTCTCTAGTTGCGGCAAGCCTGGAGTGCGGGTCTACTCTCTAGTTGCCCTAGATGGGCTTCTCACTGTGGTGGGATTCTCTTCCTGCAGAGCATGGACTCCAGAGCACAGGCTCAGTAGTTGTGGCCCACAGGCTTAGTTGCTCCGAGGCACATGGGATCTTCCCGGACCAGTGATCAAACCCGTGACCCCTGCATTGGCAGGCCGATTCTTAACCACTGGACCACCTTGTCATTCCAGAAATTCAGGGAAGCTCCCTGAATCAGTGTCTTTAATAGCACTTTAGGCAAATAGTACACAAAGCTCAAATTTATTGAAGTATTTACTGACATGATTGTTATAGGTTCCATGAATGGTAAAAGCAGATGAACAGATAGTAGTCACCCCAAAGATGAAATAGGAAAAGTTCCAGTAGAGTTCCTTCCACCTATCGTTTTTCACCAGTTAATTTCCAGTTCCTTGTTCACTATTGCTTTTAATTTCCTATTTCCTTGAAGATGAGCAAAACCTGGTGAAAGTCATGGAACTGGTGGATGCTGTGTATGGTCCATACAAGCCCTACCAGCTGAAGTATGGCGACATGGAAGAGAAGTACCTCCTCATCCAGTTCAGCGAGGTGCCTCTGGTAAGGTCACAGCACTGCCGGGGCCAACTGGGCATCGCTGTATCTGCCAGGCTAGGGTCCGGGTGGCTGGGATGCTTCGGAGAACGTGGGAGCCAGCATATGGGATGCAGAGAGTGGGAACAGGTGTGTCAAACATGGGCTCTCAGCGCTTCCTGGGCTCTCGTAATCCAAACGAGACCACAGATCTGCTACCTGGTTTTTATTTAAAATCCCCAGTAAGGACCTAGCACCCCTCAGAGGCTTAAATCTTCTCAAGATTAAGTTGGTTATCTCCCTGAGTCAGTCATGATTACGCAGTCTTTTGTTCAAGGCAGATATGCAAACAGACACGAGCGGAGCACTCAAGCACAGTGCTCTCAGGCCAGGTTCACCAGGTGGACGCACCAGAGGAGAATTTCCATTGCAAATAATTAAGTCTGTCTAGCGGGAGAGGCGGACACAACTGAAGCGACTTAGCAGCAGCAGCAGCAGCAGCGGGAGGTGAGTTAACATTGAAGAATAGATCTTAACAGTAGTTCAAGCTAGCTGCCTCCTGCCATTTTTTTTCTGTTTTCTAAGGATGTCCCTAGAAAGTCTGTTCCACTCAGTTATGTTCTTGCCCCTAAAGGAAGCATGTTTTTTTTTCACTGCATTCTTTTGGAGTGTGTGATACGAAGAATTCAGACCCGCACTTGAGAGCCAGAGGGAGAGCTGCTGCTGCTGCTGCTAAGTCGCTTCAGTCGTGTCCGACTCTGTGGGACCCCATAGACGGCAGCCCACCAGGCTCCCCCATCCCTGGGATTCTCCAGGCAAGAACACTGGAGTGGGTTGTCATTTCCTTTTCCAATGCGTGAAAGTGAAATGTGAAAGGGAAGTCTCTCAGTCGTGTCTGACTCTTCTCGACCCCATGGACTGCAGCCCACCAGGCTCCTCTATCCATGGGACTTTCCAGGCAAGAATACTGGAGTGGGGTGCCACTGCCTTCTCCACAGAGGGAGAGATACCATGTTAATCACAGAAAAAGAGGAAAGAGATAAAAAAAATATATATATAAGGATGACTATACGGATTTGATCCAGGAGTTTATTTCTGTGATCTCACTGGCCGCTTAGACTGTTCTTCGCTCAGTCAGGCTTTTAAAGAGCTCTCATAGTTTGGGACTGCATTTCTGATGTTCGTAGTAAGTGGTTTGACCATGAAGGAGGAGGTCTGGCGCTCCTCCCATCTGGATGTTGTCTATTCGTTTGTTCTTCAGTCTGAGGCAGCTTTTTATTGTCTCTGCTGACCAGGAGCATGGGGAAGTCATTGACTGTGTGCAGGAGCTGAGCCACTCTGTGAACAAGCTCTTTGGCCTGTCTTCTGCAGCTGTTGACAGATGCATCAGATTCACCAGTGGCCTGGGGACCTGTGGCCTGCTGACAGCCCTGAAGTCTCTCTTTGCCAAGTAAGGCTGGGGAAGTGGGATCAGGGCCAGCTGCAGGGAGATAATGGCCTGCTGATGGCCCTGAAGTCCCTCTTTGCCGAGTAAGGCTAGGAGAGTGGAGTCAGGGCCAGCCTCATGGGAGAGTGGTGTCTCCCAGTTAAAAATGCGAATGTCCATATTCCTGCCATGAATCGCTTGCACCTAAGCCTAAGGGGACATCCTTAATGATGCTAAGAACATCACAGCACATTCATTATGGTGGAGCATTTAAAGCAAGCAGAATGTCCATCAATTTGGAAATGGCCAAATAAGATATACTAAGGGAGTTCCTTATGAGGCAGTTAAGGTGTTAATTCTGTCTACACATAACAGCAGGGATAGATGTCAAAACATACTGTTGAAGTGAATGAAAAGTTGCAGGATACTATGTAGAGTACATTTTCTGTAGCAGGGTTCAGCAAAGCTTTTCTGCCAAGGACCAGATGATAAGTATGGTGGGCCTTGAGGACTTTGCAGTCAATAGAGACATTCATGGAGAGTGCTTCCGCAGGAGCACAAAAGCAGCCAGAGACAGCACATACCTGGGTGGATGTGGCCTTGTTCCAGTAAAACTTTGTTTACAAGAAGCCAGGAGTGCCAATTCCTGTTCTGGATCCTTTTTGAAACTATAAGTGCGTTATATATTCCTATAGAATACAGGTCACCAAACTCTCGCTCATGAGCCAAGTCTGTTTTTGTAAAAGTTTTTGTAAAAGTGTTATTGGAATTCCACTAAGCCCATTCACTTATCTGTGGCCTCTAAATCCTTCCAATGAAGTCAGAGTTGAGTAGTTAGAACAGAGACCTTGTGACTTGCAAAGCTTAATACCTGGACCTTAACAGACAAAGTTTGCTAAGCCCTGATGTGGAAGGTTAGGCAAAACTCAAAACACTGATTATATTTGAGGAGAGGGAAGACTAAGTTAGTAGTCATAGGAGACTTAGCTTTGTTATTTTCTGATTCTTAAAAAGGAGAATAAATTAACACATTTCTTGTGTAATTAAAAATATAAAATAAAAAAATATATAAACATCATGCTCAGTAGAAGAAGCCAGTCAGACAGGACCTCACGTTATATGATTCCATCTATACAAAATGTCCAGAACAGGCAAATCTATAGAGACAGACAATAGGCTAGTGGCTGCCTAGGCAGGGCATGCAGGTTCCATCCTGGGTTGGGAAGATCTCCTGGAGGAGGAAATGGCAACCCACTCCAGTATTCTTGCCTGGGAAATCCCATAGACAGAGGAACCTGGCAGGCTGCAGTCCATGGGGTCGCGAAAGAGTCAGACGTGACTGAGCAACTAAAGGAAAGGGCTGGGGAGGGGGGGCATTTGGAGAAGATGCAGGATGACTGCTAAAAGGCAACAGGGTTTCCTTTAAGGCTGATGAAGCTTGTTTTAAAGTTGATTGTGGTGATGGTTGCACAACTCTGTGACTGCATAAAAACCTTTGGCTTGTGTGATTTGTGAATTGCAAAGGCGATAAAGCCATTAGAACAAAGAAACAGGGAAGACCAAAATTAAATTTACTTAGAGAAAAGAAGAGGTAAGAAATTTCAGTATAAGGCTGGATTCTCTGACCTGTGTGATTGAGGTGAAAGGGCCCTTGGAAGGTTAGATGCTTCAATGTTTAGCTTATAGACGGATACATTCTCAGGCTCTGCAAGAGACTGTATTCTGGAATAAAGTTGCCTTGAGTCTCAAGAAACTCCTCGTACTGAACTGAATGCTCTTCTGCTGCCGTAAGTTTAGGGAGCCCTTGTCATTCCAGAAATACTGAACATGCCCCTGTGAGCTCTGAGGGCCCAGTGCTGTTGGTCACTGCCGTGGACGGTCTGCACCTCCGAGGGCGGCTCACAGGAAGATACTGAGGGGACAGGGGCCCTGTTCGCAGAGGGAATGGGAGCAGGTGAGCCCAGATGGCACCTCCAGAGAGAGAAACATCAGCAACAGGTTTAATCAAATAAAATTCACCTCTTTCTCTGCCACCAACCAGGATTTTGTGGATGAAATAATTCTGTTTGAGACCTAAAATTTTTATTATAACAAAAGTAAAACGCTTTCAAAAATATATATATATTTAAATACAAAAAGGGGTAAAAAAAAAATAAAAGTCTTCCTTCTTTCCTGCCCATGTCCTTCTCCTCAGAAGTCACAAGTTTTAGTCTTTTATTTAAATATATTTAGCTGCGCTGGGCCTCAGTTTCGGCACGCGGGATCTTGGTTCACTGACCAGGGATCGAACCCAGGCCCCCTGTATTGCGCTCAAGGAGTCTTAGCCTTCTCACTCTTCTCTCCAGACTTTAAAGAAAATTTGTTCGTTTATCACCTTTACCTGTTATGTCTTGCCTCTCAGTCCTGAAAGGTGAGGAACTGGGCCTCTTTGAGTCTGGTCCTCTCGTATCCTCTCTCCTCCCAGTTCTCGTTGGTGATGTTTTCATTTTTGGTTCTTCTGTTGGTTACTTCTTCAGTTCCTTCATTTTAAAAAGTAATGCAAATCCATATTAAAAATTCAAACTGGACCAAAGGATGTAGGATGAAGCCAGATCACCTTCTCTAGAAGGGGAGGATTTGAAGGTACCAAAATAGCTGATATTTGTTTATGAAATTAGTCAGGGAAATAAGGGTGATACTGACTTACCCAGGGTTCAAGTGGGACCTTGTTCAGTAGTAGGGAGGGCATGGGATGGTGTTCAGGAAGGAGGGGTAGGGAGGATGAAGGATGCAGGCAGGGCAGGAGGGTAGCCTAACCTGGATTTGGCCAAGGCTGTAGAATCCATAGTTAAAGATGGCGTGGTACAGAGTCAGGGGCATTCTGGCTGTGAGGGAGCTTGGGCCCTGGAGGTGGAGCCCCCTGAGCTGAGATCCTGGCTCAGGCACTTAACTAGCTGGGACCGTGGGTGGGTTCATGCACCTTTCTGAGTATTGTTATCTTTTAGTTGGGGAAACTGATAGTGATAATATCACCTTTCTGTGTGGTTGTGAATATTGAGTGAGAAGTGAATGTGCTTAGTCGCTCAGTCAGTCTTTGCAACCCCATGGACTGTAGCCCGCCAGGCTCCTCTGTCAATGGAATTCTCCAGGCAAGAATACTACTGGAGTGGGGAGCCTTTCCCTTCTCCAGGGGATCTTCCCAACCCAGGGATCAAACCCAGATCTCCTGCGTTGCAGGCAGATTCTTTACCATCTGAGCTAGCAGGGAAGCCCAGGGTATATTGAGTGAAAGCACATAATTACAGCACCTTGCATGGTAGAGACACTTGGAAGCATTTATTGTGAGAGAGTTGGAGTGTTTTGGTACAAATGCCATAAAAATGTGGTGTGATGCACACATCACCTGCGAGCCCCACTGGGGCTAAGCAGTCACCCACCTCCCCCTACTTCACCCCCCTGCCATGCTCCATAGCTGCTCACCATCCCAGGGACTCTGTCAGGAGCTTCTGCAGCGCACTGGCACTGTTGGGCGGGGTGCTCTTCACGTACTTGTCATGGTTGCAGGGTGGTGACAGGTGTTTAACCTTCTTCAGCTGAAGCGCAATTATGTCCTCCAAGAGCCCCCTCTCAGTGTGTCCTGAGGCCCCTGCCCCTCCCCCAGGGGAAGCTGTCACGTCTCTGGGTGGGGTCCGTGGCGTTTTGGTTTCATAGCTTTTCAGCGCTACAGTTTGAGGCCTCCGTGAAGGCAGCAGCACCGGCGCTTGTCCTCAGCGCAGTGGCCTGCTGCAGTTCTGTCCACTTGCTTCTCTGAATGGCCTTTCTTTCCACCACACAGACTTATTCTTCAGGGCGGTGCCTGGGGTCCTCACAATCCACCGTCCTCCCTAGAGTGTATGGTTTGGGAAGGGAGAGGAGCAAGATTTCCTGTGATGTGTGCAGGTGTTGTGGGTTTTAGGGAGCCTCTTGGCTTCCAGAGCACGTGACCATCCACCCCAGTCCTCCTTACCGTACTCTCCCAAAGGCATATGTTTATTGTTTACCTTCCAAGAACTGTGCAGCCAGCCATCTGTAGCCAGCATCCCTTATCTGTGGCTTCAACTAACTGTGGATCGAAAATACTTGGGGAAAAAATGTGCAGAAAGTATCAAAAGGCAAAACTTGAATTTACCTGTGAGTTTGCCACATGCTGGCAACTATTTACATAGCATTTATATTGTATTTACAGTTTACATAGTATTTACCTTGTATTAGGTATTATAAGTAATCTAGAGATGATTTAAAGTATATGGGAGAATGTGCCTAAGTGAAGTCGCTCAGTCGTGCCCGACTCTTTGAGACCCCATGGACAGTAGCCTGTACCACGCTTCTCCATCCGTGGGATTTTCTAGGCAAGAGTACTGGAGTGGGTTGCCGTTTCCTTCTCCAGGGAATCTTCCCTACCCAGGGATCGAACCTGGGTCTCCCGCATTGTAGACAAACGTTTTACCGTCTGAGCTACCAGGAAAGTCCATATGCCTAATTATTATTTTTAATTCTCTCAGTCGTGTCTGACTCTTTGCTACCCCATGGACTGTAGCCTATCAGGCTCCTCTGTCGATGGGATTTTCCAGGCAAGAGTGCTCGAATGGATTGCCATTTCCTTCTCCAGGGGATCTTCCCAACCCAGGAATCGAACCCGGGTCTCCCACATTGCAGGCAGATGCTTTACTGTCTGAGCCACCATGGAAGCCCTTCGTATGCCTAGGTTATATGCAAATACTATATACCATTTTGTATTTTTTTTAAAATTTGAACATCCATGGATTTTGGTACTTTGGCTGGGGGCAGGATCCTGAAATCAGTCCCTCACGGATACCAAGGGAGCTACAATATATAAAAACAGTACCACTGCACATCAGCTTTCATTTTATACTTTTCAGGGAACTTTTGTGTGTCCTGTTTCATTCATTTCATTTTGTCATCATGACAACACTGTGGGGCAGTACAGAAGGTAAAACTCGCTCAGTCATGTCTGACTCTTTGTGACCCATGGACTGTACAGTCCATGGAATTCTCCAGGCCAGAATACTGGAGTGGGTAGCCTTTCCCTTTTCCAGGGGATCCTCCCAACCCAGGGATCAAATCCAGGTCTCCCGCATGGCAGGCAGATTCCTTCCCAGCTAAGCCACAGTGGAAGCCCAGGAACACTGGAGTGGGTAGCCTATCCCTTCTCCAGCCGATCTCCCCCACCCAGGAATCGAACCAGGGTCTCCTGCATGGCAGGCGGATTCTTTACCAACTAAGCTATCAGGGAAGGCAGTGCAGAAGACATCATCAAGTCCACTTTGAAGATGAGGAAACTGAGGCCCAGACACCTCGGTACTTGCCTAGATACTGCAGTGCAGGTCTGTCATTGCCTCACAGCCTGTTTCTGGATGTCTCCCTAATGCCCAGGCCTGTGCTAATTCCTGGGGATACAGTTATGAGCCACACAGGGATAGTCCCTGTTCTCTCCCAGAGCTTCTAGTCTAGTGACAGCAATAATCATGAAACACATACATTAAATAAGCTATTTAGTGATACCTGGGGTTTCGTGATAAGTGGGATGTGATAAGCCATTTAGTGATAAATGGGATGAAGAAAAGTAAGTGGTATAGGTGCGAGCAAACAGCACAGTCTGCGAGGGAGGGTTTTCAGTTTGGAATCCAGCTTCATGCTTCGCTAAGGTTGGGCCCAAGCCATGGGGCTTGGCTGTTTACTCTGAATTCAAGGATTGGAGTGGGCTTCCCTGGTAGCTCAGCTGGTAAAGAACCCGGCTGCAATGCAGGAGACCCTGGTTCGATTCCTGTGCCGGGAAGATCCCCTGGAGGAGGGATAGGCTACCCACTCCAGTATTCTTGGGCTTCCCTTGTGGCTCAGTTGGTAAAGAATCTGCCTGCAATGCGGAGACCTGGGTGCGATCCCTGGGTTGGGAATATCCCCTGGAGAAGAGAATGGATATCCACTCCAGTATTCTGGCTTGGAGAATTCCATGGACTGACTGTATAGTCCATGGGGTCGCAAAGAGTTGGATACAACTGAGCGACTTTCACTTTCAAGGATTTCAATGCTGCAGAAGTACCTTGTGGTATCTCCTAGGTATCTGTCAGGTATTATAGTGGGGCCGTGATGTTTTAAAACAGTCCTTTAAATTAGCTTCCAAAGAAATGCCTCTGTTAGGATGAAGGAGTGATTTGCCAGCATCATCTGTCAGCTGGTGGGTCACAGAGTTGTGGTCTTAGTGGCCGTCCCCTTCCCCTTCATCGTGAACATCTCTTAAAGCTGCTCTGCAAGATGAAAAAGACCGTCTTGTTACATAGAGATTTGTTTGTGGTCAGAGCTTTATGAGTCTTGACAACCCTTTGCAGGATAGCCTCTGAAGATGCTCTCATTAGCGGTTTGTCCAAAGCTTTGTAATTCCGGGTGTCTCTAGGTCTGGAGAGTTTATGATGACACCACTGTTAATTTTTCTTTCCCCATAGGTATGTGTCTGACTTCACTAGTACTCTTCACTCAATACGAAAGAAGTACAGACTGGATGACATTCCTCTCAACTCTCTTTTTCAAGAAGATTGGACGGCTTTTCAGAATTCCATTAGGTAAAATGGGAGTAAACATATATAAACATATATATATATATAATAGTGTATAAAAATGATAAATGTGGGGTTTTTTCTCTTTCACTGTCTCCTCCACCCCCCCACCCCTTTTAAAGCAAATACTCTAGACGCTGCAAACAAGCCAATAAACAAAAAAACAAGCAAAAAACAAACATCAAAAAGACCTGTCTTGCTCTTAAAATATTTTCAGAAATTCTTTAGGAGCTCATCTCCTTTGGTGATTTAAGTTTTTTGTCTGGCTTGAGATTTTTTTCCCCCCTTAGCCTATAGTTTTTACAGTAAGTTAGAGCTTTTATATTTTAGAAAATGCACAGCTGATTATATCCTGTTTCTGGATCTAAGTGCCATAGTACTAAATGGTAAGGCAGTACTCTTTGGCCTGCAAAGAGCCGTATAAGAGTTCCGTGAAAGGACTTGAGGTGACCCTCCTGAATTGTTGTTGACAGGCTCCAGGGTAGCCTCTTTGACCTGTGGGCTGCTTGGTAGACACCCTGTTGCCCTAAACCGTGAGGTCTGATCTGAGTGTGACTGGCAGTGGCCTGAGGCATTTGGCCCTTGATATGTACAGCCAGGGAATGCAAATGCTGGCCAGTGGCCAGATCTGACCTATGGACAAGTTTTGTTCGATCACAGGATTTAAAAAAATTTTTTTAGATTATTTGCCAGCATGTAAAACCAGATATAACATAATCCAGCTTTCCAACATCATGTCAAAACTGGTCTCTCTGGAAGCACTGGGTCTATGTCGCCCCGAGGCCTTGACCTCTGCCTGGGGCTGGAAGCCGAAACCCCTGGTTGACGAGGTGAATGTCCTCTGTTCTGTTCTCCCACTCCTATGAGGCCTATCAGCCGTACTATTGGCCTGAGATAAAAAGCAATCCAGAAATTTCTTTTCCTTACAACCATTCTTCACATACATGTGTTCTGGAAAGGCAAGCTGCTCTCCCCCGACTTACATTCCTTGCCTGACCCCCTGGGCTAAGTAGCATGTACAGGGTACCCATGGTGCACATGGGTCCAAAGACCATCTTATCAGGGTAAACCCAGGACCTCCCAAGACCATCTGGAATATCTCCTCACGGGCTCTGATCTGAACTTTTATTTTTTGATGAAGTTTAATGTTCTAGATGTTAATATCCCTTATCAGCTGTGGCAGCTTGGTACACCAGAAAATATTATGCACGAAGTTGTTCTGTTGTACCTGATGTGAATGTAATATTTCACTTTCTCATAAACCTTTCTTATGATGGAATGCCTAGATATCTTGGTGATGATAGGCACTTTTAGAGAAAGTTAAAAGTTAACTAGCTCTAAGATGTTTTTAATCCTTGGATTTGTCCTGACATTATAGTTTGGTGTTGAAGGACTCAGTGGCTGGAGTTTGAGGCTTAGCATAAAATTACTCGGAAATTAAACGAATATTAAATTCAGACATCATGGCCATTCAGGCTTATCTCTCAGAAACAAATGGATTAAACTCATCTGCCTTTCATGTGATCAGAATGGAACATAATTCTAATATTAAAACAGTTTTCTCTTCTATGCCTGGCAAATAGCAGGCATCTCACAAACATTAAATAATGACTTTTGGTTTTTAAATTTTAGAGACAAAAGATTTCCAACCCATTTTTGTTTGTTTCTGTGTTTTTTTTTTTTTTTTTTTTGGTCACACTATGAAACTTGTGGGATCCTAGTTCCCTGACCAGGGATGGAACCCAGGCCCTCAGCAGTGGAAACTTGAGTCCTAACCACTGAGCCACCAGGGAATTCCCTCCAACCCATTTTCTCAAAGACAAAAACCAAGAACAACTTCAGTATTTTGTGTGCGTGCTAAGTTGCTTCAGTTGTGTCCAACTCTTTACAACCCTATGGACTGTAGCTGGCCAGACTCCTCTGTCCACGGGATTCTTCCCGTTTCCCATAAGAATACTGGAGTGGGTTGCCATGCCCGCCTCCAGGGGATCTTCCTGATCCAGGGATCAAACCTGGATCAGATCTTTGAGGTCCCCTGCATTGGCAGGTGGGCTCTTTACCTCTAGCACCACCTTGTATTCTGGGACATGTTAAATTATTTCAGATCACGTTGGATAGAGTTGTGATTCATAGGAGGGAGACCCATGACAGAGGAATATCAGAAAGGACCAGAATTTCCCCTTTTACGTGAACTGCTAATGAATGAAACATTTCAGATCAGCCCTCTAAGTGGGCTTCCCTAGTGACTCAGACGGTAAGGTAAAGAATCTGCCTGCAGTGCAGGAGACCCAGGTTTGATCCCTGAGTTGGGAAGATCCCCTGGAGAAGGAAATGGCAACCGAGTCCAGTATCCTTGCCTGGGAAATCCCATGGACAGAGGAGTCTGGCAGGCCTCCAATCCATGGGGTTGTGAGGAGTCTGACACGACTGAGCTCAAAGGATTAACTGCTGTCCCGTAACTGCTGTCCCACAACGCAGCACACAACCAAAAGGGTTGAATAGGTAGAATTTTTATGAATGAGACAATGTTTGTCCTGTAAATGTCAGCATTCCAGATGCTTAAACTTGAAGTGCTTTTTGTTTTGTTTAGGATAATAGCCACCTGTGGAGAGCTCTTAAGGCAATGTGGGGACTTTGAGCAGCAGCTGGCAAACAGGTAGGAGGGGCCTGGGGGTGGGTCCCTGGGCCCAGGTTTAGGGAAGAACTTGATTGAGTACACAGCACAGTCTGACGCCTCAGCGCTCCAGGGCTCTCTGTACCTAGGATACGAGGCGTCAGTATTGTCACCATTCAGCGTTTATTGAGCATCTAAAAGGAGCAAGGCCTGCTTGGCAGTGGGCACGTAATTTTAGTTAGATATGAAAGTCTCAGCCTAATTGAGGAAAACAGTACATGCTATCTCCAAATTATCAGTGGGCTGGGTTCCTGCTGCAATTGTGAGTCAGTTATTGGAAATCGAAATAAATTTCGCCATAGAAATGGTGTTCAAAGCAGTGGTGAAGTCCCCTGGGCCAACCTACAGAATCGGGCTGAACCGGGCCAGCCTGCCGTCTGGGTTCTGCCCCAGGGTTATGTGTTGCAAAGTGGGTGTGTGGCAATGAGGATTTCTGGGCTGGGGTCTGGAAGGTCCCTTCTGTCCCTTTCTCTATTCTGATACCTGCCCCGAAGGGACCCCTCAGAGGGCTCTAGCTGCCCAGATGCTCTTGTTTCTTTCAGCAGAATCTCATTGCCTCAGTGCAGCTGGGTTCTCTCTTCTGTAGGAGTTCAGGGGAAGAAGTCTGAACTCAGGTGGTGTGAGGGCCTAGCATCTGTCCCTTGCCCTCTTTCTGGGATAATTCTTCATTGTCTTAAAGTCATCTCTGCAAGAGGGAAAGAGGGACTTTCTGGCAGTGGTACAAAGTGAAAAGCAAGCCGAGACCTCGGACCGGGTGGACGGTAGGGGCGAACTGCTGGGGAAGGAGGTCAGACAGCCCTTGGGGTCAGGGGCCTGAGCTGGTCATTTCTTCTTCTCACGACTTTTGATCTTTCATTTCTGACCCCATGGATTGCCTTCAAGTCACAAGACTTTTCATGATGGTTCTCATTATGGGGAAAGTCTTGCTAGGGGTGAGGGGTGGGGTGGGGTGGAATGAGCAGCTATTGCGGTTCATGACTCCCAGACAGCCCAGCACAGAGGTTATGTGGCTTCCTGGAACAAATAAAACCAGGACATCACAGGCATACAATGGAGTGTGTGTAAATAGTATAAATGATGAAGTGAACGCGCCCTTCCTCGCTACTCCCACGCACACTTAAACGCTCATATTCATATGCAGGTCTATACACACACACACACACACACAGTGAAGGGAGCCTATGGTGGAGGGTAATTAGGTCTGGGTTCACAAAGGGTCTGCACAAAAATATGAACATTTTATATTTACATGTTTAAAAGAAAAACATGTAGCTTATTATTTTCTTAATTACAGTAGTAATTACATCCTGGGTCCAACTCATTGCACAAATTAAAAGTTCACAAGTATACAAAGTAAAAACTGAAAATCTCACCTTAAAAATTCTTCAGAAGAAAACAATTACAGCCCTCCACCCGTCACATTTGTTGAGCTTCTGACATTAAGAACCTCATTGCGTTAACTCATCAGTCATCCCCGGGGCCCAAAAAGATAGGTACTCTTCTTATCCCCATTTTTACACATGAAGAGACATTGAGGCATAGAATTTGGCACAGGTAATAGCTTCTTTTAGAAAAAGTTACTTGTTTTTGTCTGTGCTGGGTCTTCGTGACTGTGCGGGTTTTTCTCTAGTTGTGGCAAGTGGGGGCTCCTCCCTAGTTGCAGAGCTCAGGCTTCTCATTGCAGTGGTTTATTTTGTTGCGGGGCATGGGCTCTAGAGCACAGGCTTAATAGTTGTGGCGAATGGGCTTAGTTTTTCTGTCGTATATGGGATCTTCTTGAATCAGGGATCAAATCCGTGTCTCCTGCATTGGTGGGTGGATTCTTTACCCCTGAGCCACCAGGGAAGCCGCAGAAATAGCTTTTTAAGTAAAAGAAATTATTTGTGGAAAGAGCTGTGTCTGAGGTGATGCAAGTAAGAAGCAGTGTTTGAACAGGGATATCAGCTGAGTCATCCTGAGTACATGTCACACCCACACCATCCTTCCTCAGAGATGGGTGTCCATCCTTAGACTTGTGTTTCTCTGTGTGCATATCAGAAGTCTTACCATATCAGAACATACAGGCTTGCCTTAATCTTTTAATGAAGATGAATATTACATTCTAAAGGGGAAGGAAGGATCTGGTTAAGAAGATGCATGGGGCATTCATAGATAGGTAAAGAGCAAGCTCTTGTAACTGCACCCCAGCGAGGCTGAGTGCCTGGCCCGAGCTCTCTGGTGTGATGAGAACAGATTGAGTGTATCCAGGGGAACCTTTTTAAGATGTGGCGTCATTCTGGAAGCACTGAGCCTGGAAAGGGAAACGAGTAACAGTCACCATCTGTATTCCAATCAGGGAGCCCAACTGTTTGGCCGCTGCCTGTAAAACTTATCTTATCTCCCCATCAATTTCACCTGCAGAGCCCAGACTATGACTTAGGACCACTCCCCCGGGGTGGCAGCTATGGTAGCTCGAAACACTCCAGATTACTTGAGCGACAAGAGTGACATTGGCTACTGGGTTTTAGAGATCACCTAGGCAGGTGATCATTTTGACAAAGATCATTTTGTGACTTTATGGGCTGAGTGAAGCAAGGCCAAGTTGGGTGTCACCCGAGGGATTTCTCTTGAACTCGGGCGACACGGAGGAAGGTTGCCGTGGCTCCTCTATACTTTTATGGTGCCCACTACCGATTTTTGGCACAGTGGCATTTTCACTGGGACACAGCTTTAGTAGGGCAGTTCAGTGGGGCGATGAGGTTTGGAGAATCCAGAATAAATGTACACATTTCCCTGGCTGAGGCGTGGGCAGCAGCTTTTCCAGAAAAGGAGATGCGTTGACGAAGTAGGTGGAATTGGGATGTTCGACCCTCCCTCCTTATCATGTGTGGACTTAACTGCCTTCTCCTGGCACGGCAGGTAGCCCAGCACTGGCACATATTGGGCTTTCCTGTTAATCTCTGAGCTTCTGGGCAGGCTCTGTTGTATTTAATCATCTGAAAGCACCGAAGCCTAGCTTAGAGCCTATCACAACATGAGAAAATGTTTCTTTTTTTAAAAAATGTATTTGCTTTTGGCTTCACTGGGTCTTTGTTGCTGTGCAAGGTCTTTCTCCAGTTGTGGAGAACGTGGGGCTTCTCTTGTTGCAGAGCATGGACTCTAGGGCACATGGGCTCTGTAATTATGGCCAGCAGGCTTCTACTCCATGGCATGTCGAATCTTCCTGAATCAGGGATTAAACCTGTCTCCTACACTGGCAGGTAGATTCTTAACCACTGGACCACCAGGGAAGTCTGAAAATGTTTCTTAATGAATAAGGAAATCAAGTTTTCATTTTTGCATTGTTTAGTTCACAATACTGGGAAATACAGATAACAGGACATCAGAGTCTAATGATGAGATCATCTCATGGTGACTGGTTGAAGTGGAGGCTAGGGAAGAATGCTATTATTGCCTTAGGGCTGGAGCTGTGTTTATTCCAACAGTTAAAAATATTGGATTTGAAAAAAAAAAAAAAAATATTGGATTTGGTTTTTATTGTAGAGCACACTATTCAGACATTTTAAACTGTTATCTGTAATATTCGAAACATTCCCGGTGTAACTGCTTTTCTTCAACTGGAATGGCAGAATGATGCCACTCGCTAGCTGCCTGAGACTGAAGCATGAGCTGCAGTAACCCTGAGAAGGAGAGCTGACTTCCTGGAGGGAAGAGATGAAAGCTCAGCTCTCAGCTCCCTGCTCACCAAATCCAGGGCCACCTGGCATTCACAGAGTAATTATGGAACGCCTGTTCTGTGCCCAGCACTGTGCTTTTGTGGTTCAGTTGCTCAGCCGTGTCCTACTCTTTGCAACCCCATGGACTGCAGCATGCCAGGCTCCCCTGTCCTTCACCGTCTCCCAGAGCTTGCTCAAACTCAGGTCCATTGAGTCGGTGATGCCATCCAACCATCTCATCCTCTGTCGTTCCCTTCTCCTCCTGCCGTCAATCTTTCCCAGCACCAGGGAAAGATTTCTAATGAATCGGCTCTTCCCATCAGGTGGCCAAAGAATTGGAGCTTCAGCTTCAGCATCAGTCCTTCCAATGAATATTCAGGACTGATTTCCTTTAGGATTGACTGATTTGTTCTCTTTGTAGCCAAGGGACTCTCAAGAGTCTTCTCCAACACTACAGTTCAAAAGCATCAATTCTTTGATGCTCAGCCTTCTTTGTTGATATATGACTACTGGAAAACTCATAGCGTTGACTCTACGGACCTTTGTCGGTAAAGTAATATCTCTGCTTTTTAATATGCTAAGTTTGTCATAGTTTTTCTTCTTTTAATTTCATGGCTGCAGTCACCATTTGCAGTGTCTTTGGAGCCAAAGAAAAATAAGTCTATCACTGTTTCCATTGTTCCCACATCTGTTTGCCATGAAGTGATGACGGGTGCCATGATCTTAGTTTTTTGAAAGTTGAGTTTTAAGCCAGCTTTTTCACTGTGCTCTTTCACTTTCATCAAGAGGCTCCTCAGTTCCTCTTCAGTTCAGTTCAGTTCAGTCGCTCAGTCGTGTCTGACTCTTTGCAACCCCGTGAATCGTAGCACGCCAGGCCTCCCTGTCCATCACCATCTCCTGGAGTTCACTCAGACTCACGTCCATCGAGTCCATGATGCCATCCAGCCATCTCATCCTCGGTCATCCCCTTCTCCTCCTGCCCCCAATCCCTCCCAGCATCAGAGTCTTTTCCAATGAGGCAACTCTTCGCATGAGGTGGTCAAAGTACTGGAGTTTCAGCTTTAGCATCATTCCCCTCAAAGAAATCCCAGGGCTGATCTCCTTCAGAATGGACTGGTTGGATCTCCTTGCAGTCCAAGGGACTCTCAAGAGTCTTCTCCAACACCACAGTTCAAAAGCATCAATTCTTTGGCACTCAGCCTTCTTCACAGTCCAACTCTCCCATCCATACATGACTACTGGAAAAACCATAGCCTTGACTAGATGGACCTTAGTCGGCAAAGTAATGTCTCTGCTTTTGAGTATGCTATCTATGTTGGTCATAACTTTTCTTCCAAGGAGTAAGTGTCTTTTAATTTCATGGCTGCAGTCACCATCTGCAGTGATTTTGGAGCCCAAAAAAATAAAGTCTGACACTGTTTCCACTGTTTCCCCATCTATTTCCCATGAAGTGATGGGACCGGATGTCATGATCTTCGTTTTCTGAATGTTGAGCTTTAAGCCAACTTTTTCACTCTCCTCTTTCACTTTCATCAAGAGGCTCTTTAGTTCCTCTTCAATTTCTGCCATAAGAGTGGTGTCATCTGTGTATCTGGGTTATTGATATTTCTCCCTGCAATCTTGTTTCTAGCTTGTGCCTCATCCAGCCTGGCATCTTGCATGATGTACTCTGCATAGAAGTTAAATAAACAAGGTGACAATATATAGCTTTGACGTACTCCTTTCCCAGTTTAGAACAGGTCCATTGTTCCATGTCCGGTTCTAACTGTTGCTTCTTGACCTGCATACACATTTGGCAGGAGACAGGTAAGGTGGTCTGGTATTCCCAGCTCTTTAAGAATTTTCCAGTTTGTTGTGATCCACACAGTCAAAGGTTTTAGTGTTGTCGATGAAACATAAGTAAATGTTTTTCTGGAATTCTCTTGCTTTTTCTATGATCCAGTAGATGTTGGCAATTTGATCTCTGGTTCTTCTGCCTTTTCTAAATCCAGCTTGAACATCTATCTGAAAGTTCTTGGTTCACATACCGTTGAAGCCTCGCTTGGAGAATTTTGAGCATTATTTTGCTAGTGTGTGAGATGAGTGCAATTGTGTGGTAGTTTGAACATTCTTTGGCATTGCCTTTGTTTGGGATTGGAATGAAAACTGACCTTTTCCAGTCCTGTGGCCATTGCTGAGTTTTCCAAATTTGCTGGCATATTGAGTGCAGCACTTTCACAGCATCATCTTTTACGATTTGAAGTAGCTTAGCTGGAATTTCATCACCTCCACTAGTTTGTTTGTAGTGATACTTTCTAAGGCCCACTTGACTTCACATTCCAGGATGTCTGACTCTAGGTGTGTGATCACACCATCATGATTATCTGGGTCATGAAACTCTTTTTTGTACAGTTCTTCTGTGTATTTTTGCCACCTCTTCTTAATATCTTCTGCTTCTGTTAGGTCCCTACCGTTTCTGTCCTTTGTCAAGCTCATCTTTGCATGAATTGTTCCCTTGGTATCTCTAATTTTCTTGAAGAGATCTCTAGTCTTTCGCATTCTGTTGTTTTCCTCCATTTCTTTGCATTGATCTGAGGAAGGCTTTCTTATCTCTCCTTGCTGTTCTTTGGAACTCTGCATTCAGATGGGTATATCTTTCCTTTTTTCCTTTGCTTTTCGCTTCTCTTCTTTTCACAGCCATTTGTAAGGCCTCCTCAGACAGCCATTTTGCTTTTCTTCATTCTTTTTCTTGGGGATGGTCTTGATCCCTGTCTCCTGTACAGTGTCACAAACCTCCGTCCATAGTTCATCAGGCACTCTATCCATCAGATCTAGTCCCTTAAATCTATTACTCACTTCCACTGTGTAATCATAAGGGATTTGATTTAGTTTGTACCTGAGTGGTCTAGTGGTTTTCCCTGCTTTCTTCAAATTTAAGTCTGAATTTGGCAATAAAGAGTTCATGATCTGAGCCTCAGTCAGCTCCCAGTCTTGTTTTTTCTGACCGTATAGAGCTTCTCCATCTTCAACTGCAAAGAATATAATCAATCTGATTTTGGTATTGACCATCTGGTGATGTCCATGTGTAGAGTCTTCTCTTGTGTTGTTGGAAGGGTGTTTGCTATGACCAGCATGTTCTCTTGGCAAAACTCTTGTTAGCCTTTGCCCTGATTCATTTTGTACTCCAAGAGCAAACTTATCTATTACTTCCTCCTTTGCATTCCAGTCCCCTGTGATTAAAAGGACATTTTTTTTTTTGGTGTTAGTTCTAGAAGGTCTTGTAGGTCTTCATAGAACCATTCAACTTCAGCTTCTTCAGCATTACTGATCAGGGCATAGACTGGGATTACTGTGATATTGAGTGGCTTGCCTTGGAAACGGACAGAGATCGTTCTGTTGTTTTTGAGACTGCACCCAAGTACTGCATTTTAGACTCTTTTGTTGACTGTGAGGGCTCCTCCATTTCTTCTAAGGGATTCTTGCCCACATGGTAGACATAACTACTCGGCTAAGTGCTGGGTATTCAGAGATGAAGAACACTTGGTGTGTTTCAGCCTCACCATCTGATGGAGAGGAATGGGATGGCATGTGCTAAATGTATAAGAGGTGAGAGGCTAGTGAGGTCAGAGGACTGAGGCCTGAGGGGTATGATTGGGCACAGGAGAGCAGTCCCTGTAGAAGGTAGGATCTTTCCAGGGGCACCAGGGAGGGGAGAGCATTTCAGATCCCAGCAGCCTGTGAGTGAGACATGCAAGGGCCTGAAGCATGCTGTGTGGGCTGAACTGGGGGTGGTTGGCATGGGAATAGGAATGTCCGTAAGCCTATAGGGGCTCCAGTGATGGAGGGCCCTGGGTACCATGCCAGGCATGTTTAGTTTTATCTGGTGGGACACTGGCAGGTCTTTGGGGAAAAGATAAAATCAGATTAGCATTTAGAAAAGATCATTCCAGTAACCCTCAAGGACAGATTAAATGAAGCAAGGAAGGGATGGCCACGGTGGTCCAGGCAAGAAACAGTGAAGACTTGAAAGTGAGGCAGTGGCAGGGACAGGCCACGGTTCCATAGAAAAAAGATCCGACCAGAATGACCTGTGGGCATGAGACAGGGAAGACTGACTTGACCTTAACGGCAGAGGCAGATAGCTCTTGTGTCAGCTGCTTGTGTCAGCTCTGGTTCCTGAGGAGGATCCTGTTCCCAGCATTTGTTTGCAGATTCAGGCATTTCTTGATGAAGTCATGGGATTTGTTTTTGAAGAAGTAAGTGCCTAAAAGCTGCTGTGTCCAGAGTTATGCTTTTCATAAGAAATCATGGTGAAGGAGGGGTTGGGGAATTAGGCATGGTTGAGATATACAACAATGTCTAGTCTCCTGGCCCCACAGGTTCGTATAATCCTTTACACGTTTAAATGTGTGAGCCAAGTAGTGAACTTGGGCTCAGGAGGAATGGAGCGAAGGTTTTCAGCATCCATCAAGGGAGGTCATCTTCAATAGAGACAGATGGAGCGAGGGTTTTCAGCGTCCATCAAGGGAGGTCATCTTCAAAAGAGACAGAGAGTCTACTCCCCAAGCCACGCTAGAGGTTGATCATCCCTTAGAACCTCCCCTCAGGCTTTGTTCCTTCTCAGGAAAGCGCCAACTTCCCTCAATATGTCTCTCTGAACTGCAGAGTAAGCTTTTTGGTGCTGATGAGCACAAGTAGGGCACAAGCCCAGTGTGTGTGAGAGCGTGAGCCCCGTGGGTAGAGCTGTGCAGGGAGCTCCAGGGACGAGCTCTGCCACTGCCAAGTCCAGTGCCTCTGTGACCACTGGGCTGGTGGCTCCCTTGGCCTTGACCGTTCCAAAGAGATGCCCACAGAGCTCATGTGTAGAAAGTGCACAGTGTTCCGGATTGCAGTGAATTGACAGCTGCCCTGAGGCTGGGCGTCATATTAGGACGATGGCATGTTCTGTCAGAGCATGTTAAAACAGGAAATGAAAACGTCTGGTGTTGATCGTGCACCTGATGTCCAGCTCCCTCCCGAAGGATGAATGGCATCTGTGTGCCTCATGAGGAGGCCCTGGGATTCAGGGAGGAGCGTGAATGCTCCAGGAAGGAAGCTCCATGCACGTGGCTCAGGGCATAATGGGCATCACTTTCATTACAGGATTTTGTCCACAGCTGGGAAGTATCTCTCTGACTCCTTCAGCCCTCGGAGCCTGACCGGTTTTCAAGATAGCATCTTGACAGACAAGAAGAGCTCTGCCAAGAACCCATGGCAAGAATATAATTACCTCCAGAAAGATAGCCCTGCCGAATATGGCAGTTTAATGGAAATACTTTATACCCTCAAGGTATGAGACCAGACTGATGGCATTCTTGTGCTCTTGAAAGCTTTGCCCTTGCCACTCACCCTTTCCCTAACCCGGCTGCTCTGCCCCCTGTGTGTGGGCCCTGAGCTGTGGCAAAGCCTGCTCCCACGACTCTGTCTCAGTTTTGTTGGGGTTTTAAGAAGCCGAGCAACTAAACCGGAGTCGAACCAACTGAAGCACAGTTGTAGGAGTCAGATTAACAGAGCTTTATTACTGAAAGATTGGTTGGAGAATGCAGTTCTAGATCTGTAGCCAACTGAGCTTGCCATTCTTCCCCCAGAGTTAACTTGTCAGCAGGGTGGGCTGAGCTGGACGGCCCTGGACTCCCACACAGGGACAGAACCTGGGAAGGTGGCCCCCAACCCAGCAGCCGGGGGAGGAGCAAGGGTAGAGAGAAGCCAGGCACGAACACCCCCTCCCCCAGTGCAAGCTTCTCCATGTGGCAGCACAGGGGCGTGGCACTCAGTGTTAGATTTGCTTGTCTGCCATAAAACTGACCTTGACTTTGAGCTTTGGGCCCCCTTGGGTTCTAGGGGCAGAGCAACCTCCTAACAAATGGAATGAGCCATAGGCTCCCTGAGAATGACCCGAGGTTCTTAGTGGTCCGTGGCATCCTTTCCAGAAACTTCCTCCCCGCCACCCCAGTCTGATTTGAATCTCAGTCTCTTGGTGATAAGTAGAGGAGATAGTACTGTTCCCAGAGCACCAAATTCAACCTGAAATTGTCTGTTTGGGCCTCGCGCTCTGGAGGTGAGCGCACAGTGTTCCTCAGGATGTGTCTGAGGCTTCAGCGTTGCCCTCGCAGGGGTCTCCCCCACCCCTCTGCACCTTCACCTACCACCTGGCTGCGTTTGAGCTTGGCAAACACTTCTCGGAGCCATTCTGCAAGTTCACTCATCCATGCTCTGCGATTAGGTTAAAGCCACTCCGTTTATCTTTATTGCTGATCTGATTTATGTCTGTTTGTCGTAATCGGTTCACTACTAATAGCAAAACGAAGGTTACATTTTCCACCTCTGTATTTTCTCAGGCTATTTGGAATACCTTGGGACTCACACGGGGGGCGGGTGCATGCTCTGGTGTACGGCCGAGAGTAATTGACTTGACCTCCCTGGGAATCAGGGCTCTGCCTGTCACTCTTGTTTCTACTTGACATGTCTCAATGTTTTTTCCTTTCTTCTGTACCCTTGAGGGACGGTCACAGGTTAATTTTTCGTTACCTGTCACTCCGTGAGCTGATATTAGTTTAAGATCAGAGTCACCTGGGAAAGTGAATACAATACCCAGACTTGGTGGTTCAAGCAGATCCTGGGTGTCTGTGACTCAGCATGTCCCCAGGGGGTCCCGAGCACAGCCAGGATCAGAAACCATCACTGTCGAGAACCCTCTTGCTGCTTTCCTTTCAGTGGCTTTTCAAAACGTTTAGCTCATCCCTCGGTTGCATTCAGGGCCTCACAACCTGCCTTTTGCATTTTCTTGTCATAGGAAAAAGGGTCGAGTAACCACCACCTGCTGTCCGCGTCACGATCGGCTCTGACTCGGCTTAACCAGCAGGCGCACCAGCTGGCTTTCGATTCGGTCTTCCTGCGCATCAAACAGCAGCTGCTTCTCATTCCCAAGATGGATGTGAGTTTCCCACCAGCCAGCCAATGCACCCGCTCACCCCCTGTGCTGGACCTATCATCCCTTTCCCGAGCCTTAGGAGGGGACCGCTTTGACGCTCCTGGGCTAGAAGCCTCACTGCAGAGTCACTGTTCCCTTATAATTCATTGTTTAGCATGACTGTTTTGTATATATATATATATATATATATTTTTTTTTTTTTTTCTGTTCCCAAACAATTTATTCTTCTTAAGGGTTACATAACAGATCATCACTAACCCCTGCCAAGGGGCTGTCTCATCTTAATAGTAGTCACTGCGATGCTGTGGTTTCAGATTGTTTTTTGGGATTATTCCTCTTGCTTGATTAACTTTCACCATTTGGAGACGCTTACCTGTGGCCTCGCAGGGAGAAGCAAGGGAGCTTATGTGCCATTGGATAGGCTAGGGCTACTCAGAGGAGCTAGCTGTCTGATGAAGTCGAGTTGTTCTCCTGCCAGATGTTTGTGGAGACTTGGTTCTGGAACTTGACCCAGGAGAGTGCCTTACCAGGTGTGGTCTGGTGTTTTTGAGGGGAGTTTGAAGGGTAATGCTCTTTTCTATCTTTGATACTCTTGCTGTTTGGTTATTCTTAGAATGCCTTGTTCCCTTTTCTCTTCTCTGGTTGTCCTTACTGCTTTTCAAGGAATTGCCCCCTCAGTCCTCTGTTTTCTCTACTGGCTCTTGACTTTCTCTGGGTCCAGATCTCAGGTTTCCTTTCAGACTTCTGAGACAGTCCCCTGATTAATTTTTCTTACGGACTTCTCAAGTCTATTTGGATTTGGCTTTTTATCATTCTTCTTTGTTCTCTTTTTGGAAATTAGGATTTTTTAAAAGATAATTTTAGGGGGGGGACTTCCCTGATGGCTAAGACTCCTCACTCCCTTTGCACGAGGCCTGGGTTTGATCCCTGGTGAGGGAATTAGATCCCACATGCTGCACCTCAGACCTGGCACAGCCAAAATAAGTAATGAATGAAAGAGAGAAAGATAATTTTGGGGGAAGGACTCATTTATGGGCTTTTGCTTACCAGTAGATCCTTTGCTTTCTGCTGTCCCCTGGAAAATATACTAGATCGGGAGCTGAAGGCCACTCACTCATTCACTATGATTTGGTCAAGTCTTGGGCAAAATGCCATGAGATCTTCTCTAACCAGATCTTACATTGCAACCATGGGTGGGGCGGGGTTGCGTGTCGGGTTGGTGGTGTGGTGGCTATTGCTATCACATCCTAGCAGAAGCGATGTCACCATAGCTATACCCAGACAGCCATATGTGGTCTTGCTGGGTCATGTGGCTGAGGCTGTTAGAGCATCTCCTTATCCTTAAAATGGGGATACACTGATGGTCATCGTATGAATATGTGAAGATTAAGTGAGGTTTCGTATATGATAGAATTTAGGACAATCCCATCACAGAGTAGTTGCTGAATAAGTAGTGGTTTTCTTTTTTTCTGTGATTATCAGTTTTTAAGAGTAATGATAGTTTTTAAACATAAAAATTACTCATTTTTCAGAAATTCAAACAATACAGGAAAGTGCAAGGAATAAAAGCAATAAGCCCCTTCAGGGTACCTCCATCCAGATATCATCAAGCCAGACATATCTTCCTGTCCATTCACATGCTGAGGGCTAGGTGGGCATTGGTAGATAGAAGGTCCACAGGAAAAAATGGAATTGTACTACTCATACTGATTTTTAAAAAAATCAAATGTGTGCAACATAGATTTTATTTGACTTTAGAAAACAATTGAACCAAAGGAATGGTTGAACTTGAGATAATAGTTTCTTCACCATGAAAGGTTTCAGTTCCCAGAAGATCTCCGCAAGATCAAGAAAGAAAGATTATAAAAATTCCTGATAGATGGAGTCACTGTTTTTGTGAGTCACTTTTCCATTTTAGATAGATACTAGCATTGATTCCGGAGAAGGCAATGGCACCCCACTCCGGTACTCTTGCCTAGAAAATCCCATGGGCAGAGGAGCCTGGTAGGCTGCAGTCCATGGGGTCGCTAGGAGTCGGACACGACTGAGCGACTTCACTTTCACTTTTCACTTTCATGCATTGGAGGAGGAAATGGCAGCCCACTCCAATGTTCTTGCCTGGAGAATCCCAGGGACGGGGGAGCCTGGTGGGCTGCCGTCTATGGGGTCGCACAGAGTTGGGACACGACTGAAGTGACTTAGCAGCAGCAGCAGCAGCATTGATTCACCTGCCCTGAAAGCCGATGGGATTAGCATTCCTTCCGTCTCTCATCTCCCTTCCCCAGCCTCCCAGGTTTGGTTGTTTTTATCATTTTTATTTTGTCAGAGGTTGAAAATCTCAGCCTCCTGTTCTGAAACCTCAGTTCTGCCAGTTATTTAGTCTTCTTCGCCATTGAGCTGGGCTTGGTGCCTCCACCGTCCTTTCCCTTCTACTTCTGCGTTCCACACTCACTGTTCTGCCCCGTCCTCGGTTGCCTGATCTCACCTTCTCATTCAGGCCTCACCGCAAGGGCTCGGGCCCTGGGAATGGACGCGGGCAGCTCTGGAGATTAGGGGGAATTCTCCCTGTGTGCCCGTGTGAAAGCACACAATACAAAGGCAAACACTTTTGGCCCTAAGGATTTGAAAATTAAACCCTGCTCATTAAATGTTTGTTTTTAATGTTTGCTGGTAAATTGTGTTCCCTTGTCCATTACAAGAATATAAACCAACACCGTATTCCCTTTCAAGATAGGCTGTTGAAGTTTACTTACGTTACCTGGTGACAGACGGTTAGAAAAACCCCTTTGAAGGAAATTTTGAGTTGAAAAATAATCTGCACTATTTCCTTGTTGACCTCTTGAGGTCCACCCCCTCTGCCCACCGTTTCAGGCCCTCCCACATCAGTCCACCCCGTCTCACCCTTATCCCCAGGTACTTTTCCACTCTGGCTCTTCTTCCCCTCCACCCTCATCTTAGCCACCCACCTCCTCTGTGAAGCCCTCCCAGGGCCTGCAGCCCACGGTGCTTGTCCTTTAGATGCTGTGCCCTTTCCGCACGACTCAGCCCTGGCTCCTGGCCACCCCCCTCTCTGCCTGCCCTGGCCTTTACCACCTCTGCTCCCTCGCTGAGCCCCTCTACCACCAGGTTGCATGGTTGCTTCTTTCTAGATCCGTCTCCATCTGTTTCTGTGGCCACTGCCCTGGTTTGGGTTCTCGTCATCTCTGAATTGTTTCTTGAGCCTCTCCACCCACAGTCCTTCTGAGAATTGCTGCATCACTCTTCATAAAGCATCGCTCTGATTTTTGTCTCTGCACATTCAGATCCCTTCCCTGGCTCCTCACAGTCAATATGATAGTCTATTTTTAAAACTTTTTATTATGGGAAAATTTCCTACATATATGCAAGAGTAGAGGGAAGAGTGTAATAAACTGTGCATCCTCATCACCCTGCTTTGACACTGATCAACTCTTTGCTGTCCTGGGTCATATATACCCCCTTATCTAAAATAAGAGCTCTAGGGGCTTCCCTGGTGTCACAGTGGATAGGAATCCACCTGCCAGTGCAGGGGACACGGGTTTGATCCCTGGTCTGGGAAGATCCCACATGCCACAGGGCGATGAAGCCTATGTGCCACAACTGCTGAGCCCACCCTCTGGACCCTGTGCTCTGCCCCAAGAGAAACCAGCTCAGTGAGAAGCCTGCACTCCACAACACAGAGTAGTCCCTGCTTGCCACAGCCAGAGAAAGCAAAGTAACAAGGACCCAGCGTAGCCAAAAATAAATAAATAGAACTCTCAAAATAATCACAGTACCATAAGCACCCCTAAAAAGAAAATTAAAAATAATTCCTTAATGTCATCAATTAATGTTCAAATTCCTGATTGTCTTATAAATGTCATGATTTGAATCAGGATCCAGACTAGCTCTGCACATTGGTGGGTATGTCTTTTCCATCTCTTTTGAGACGTAACAGGTTACCTTCCCATCTTTCTCTCTCCCTCCCTTCCTCCTTCCCTGCCTCTTTCTCTTTTCGCTCTCTCTCGTTACCCCTTTTCTTAGCCTGGTGTTCACACTGTGCATTCTCTTTCCAGCCTTTCCTCTCTGCACCTCATGCATCCTCTGGCCATCCCCTTCTCTAGCCACCTTGGGCTCCTGTTCCTCTGTACTCTTATTGTATAAAATCAACATCCACCACTGAGAACTCCTGAAGTGGAAGCCTCTGTGTGTGTGTGTGTGTGTGTGTAGGGGTAGGGGTAGGGGGAGGGGGTCTAGGCTAGGAATGTGTCAGGGGGTCTCGGTTCCCTAGAGAGAGCAAGAACCAAGATCAGGCACTTCTTTGTCTCTCCCTTCAAAGCCTGGCACAGCACAGGCACTCAGTGTCTGTGCCTGATCCGTGTGTCCCTCCCTGTGGGGTGGGAGTTAATTGAAAAAAAGTAGGATATTTTGAAATGAAAGGATTCTCAGAAAAGAACAAGAAGTTTAGAAAACTATAGGGGCAGGGCTGGGGAAGAAAAGACTTTGTCTAGAGCAGGCAAATTAAGAGTTGAGTTGGTGCTCAAGAGCGTGGGGAGGAGGGTTGCAGCTTGGCCTGGGCTGGGAGCCCAGGGGTGGACGTGGTCACGCCATTCCCGGAAAGCTACTTAGAGGATCAAGCAACCAGATCGGTCTCAGGTGGCTGCAGAGAGCAGCTACCATGTGACCTCAGGAGTCCCTCCAGGAGTCCAGCCAGCAAGGGCCTTGCTTTCCAGGCTGGCTCTAGGGTGACTTGGGTAAGAATTAAGAAACTAGACTTCTGTGTGAAGGTGTGCCGGGCTGACCTCTGTAACCACGTGTGTACCGGTAACTGGCCTAACTCTATAGAGGGGCCCAGGAAGGCTCCACAGTGATGTCATGGTTCCACTAAATGCCAAAAGGAGACATGTCAGTGCTGCAGGTCTCCAGACGGGGGTTCAGGAGAGGACAGAGGGGCTGCCGGGGGGGTCTGGAGCATCCTTCTCATCCCTTTCCCACTGAGTTCTGAGTCAGCTGAGACCTAGATCCAGAAACAGGTGGATCAAAAGCAGCAGTTTTACCTTAGTGGCAGCAGTGTTGGTGAACATGGTTTGGATATTCCTGTAACCAGACAGGGCTTCCGACTCAGATATGGTCTCTGGAGAGGATTTTAGAGGGGAGTCCTGGTCTCTACAGAGTGCAGGCTGACGACCCCAGAGTTAGTGAGGCTACCTGTGCCCGGCAGAGAAACCCAGAACAAGAATAACCAGCTCTTTCTCTCACCTTCCAAGAAAGGTGAACAGAGAGAGTCGGTTCCCATTGAATAGTTGAGTTGGGAAGGTGGGACTTCCTGCTTTGTAGATTTTTATGGATCGGAAAGGATTTAGAGAGAAAGAAAGGATTGCCTCCTCTCTGGCGGGCTTCCCCGTGATGACTGGAGGAAGAGAAACCCCTGCTCTACCACATGGCGATGACACCAGAGGCCGGCTCTGAGCAGAGACAGCGCCTGCGGTGGGTGCCGCATTCTTCGTGTGCTTTCCTGTGCTGCCTGGGCGCTGTGACCCTGACTGCTTCCTCTCCTTCCTCCTTTAGAGCTGGAACACTGCTGGCATTGGAGAAACCCTGACCGATGACCTGCCCACCTTCAGTCTCACCCCGCTCGAGTACATCAGCAACGTAAGAGCCTCTGCACACTTTGCTCTGTGCTGATCACAGCATCTGAGACCACTTCTTGTCTGGCCGTTCCAGGTGCAGTGGCTGCCCCGGTGCTGTCTGGACCTGTGCTTTGGGACAGTCTCTATCCATAGCCAAGAGTTTAAGGAAATGCAGCTGACTTCCTTAAGTCAGCTGATGAAACACATGTGGATTTTGGAGCCTAACACATTCCTGCCCCTGCCCCATCCCTTTCAATGTGAGATGTAGCCAAAACCTGAGGGCTTCAAAGTGTGAGTCCAGTAGGACAGGGGTCCCCAACCTTTAGGATCTAGTGCTTAATGATCTGAGGTAGAGCTGATGTAGTAATAATAGGAGTAAAGTACAGAATAAATGTAATGCACTTGAATTATCCCCAAACCCCAGCCATGGAAAAATTGTCTTCCATGAACCTGGTCCCTGGAGCCAAAGATGTGGGAGACCATTGCAGTAGGAGATTCAGAACTTGGGAAGATGGGAAGCATGGTGGTCAGATTCTTCATGACTTTTCAGAAGAACAGTGTATCGTAGTTCTGAGTTCAAATCCAAAAAAACATGTTGTGAGCACCTACCTGATACCAGGCCCGTGTACTCATGTTTAATTTCATAGCAGCAGGTACATCTCTTCCCTGGTGGCTCAGATGGTGAAGAATCTGCCTGCAGTATGGAAGACCTGGGTTTGATCCCTTATTTGGGAAGATCCCCTGGAGAACGGAATGGCTACCCACTCCAGTATTCTTGCCTGGAGAATTCCATGGACACAGGAGCCTGTCCATGGGGTTGCAAAGAGTCGGACACAACTGAGCGACTTAATACTTTCACTTTCAAGTAAATCTCTACAAGAATTTTAGTTATACAGGCTTAATGTTAACAAAGAGCAGAGTGAGCCTTGCAGGGGAACAGGGGCACCTCAAGGCCCTTGCCCCTTCACCTTTCACCCTTGGGAGCTGATTGTCTCCCAGACATCTGCATGTGGCCTCTTCTTTCATTGCCCTTCCTGCAGTCCAGCTCTGTTTTTTTTTTTTTTAATAGTTAAATCTGAAAAAGTTTTATTTTTTTTTAATTTTTTTAAATTGAAATATACACCAGTTGCTTTTTTTTTTCCGTTTCATATATGATATTATACATGTTTCAATGCCATTCTCCCAAATCATCCCACCCTCTCCCTCTCCCACAGAGTCCAAAAGACAGTTCTATATATCTGTGTCTCTTTTTCTGTCTCGAATACAGGTACTAACGCATACGTATGGAACTTAGAAAGATGGTAACGATAACCCTGTATGCGACACAGCTCTGTTGTTTTTAAATGTCAGCAAACCTAAGAAATACCATCCGGGAGCAGCAGATCCCAATCATGTCTTCCCCATACTGTGGGAGAGTTCTGTGATTTTTCAGGGGTGATTTTGAGGTGGGTGATCTCTGCCATGAGCATTCACTTTAGGACCCACCCCCTTTGTAAGTCACGACTACTGGAAAGATGGGAAAGAATTTTAAAAGTAAACACGGTACAGTTAGAGGAAGCCTGTGTGATCACACTGGTGAGTAGCAAAGAGAATGGCCTTCCACACTCTATTCATTGAGCAGTGTCCTTGTGCACAAGGCAGTTGTTTTCCTGTTTTCAGGGCATTATTCAATATCCTGGGCTGAGGGAGCTAAAAAATGTGAGCAGTCTTTACAACCAACGAGAAGACTCTCATTTTTAGGATTGAGATTTGTGTGGCGGTGGTGGTTTAGCCACTAAGTCATGTCCGACTCTTGCGACCCCATGGACGGTAGCCTGCCAGGCTCCTCTGTCCATGGGATTCTCCAGGCAAAAATACTGGAGTGGGTTGCTATTTCCTTCTCCAGACTTGTGTGTTGCACTGTAAATTGATTCCAGAAATGATGTTGCTTTCCAGAAGGGACTTGAAAGGTTTTCAAATTGACTTTTTAAAACTCATGTATTTATCCTTTTGGGTCCTGCTGGATCTTTGTTGCTGTGCTTGGGCTTTCTCTAGACGCAGTGGCTTCTCCTGTGGTGGAGCACAGGCTCTAGAGTGTGAGGGCTTCAGTAGTCGAGGAGCACAGGGTGAGTTGCCCTGAGGCATGTGGGATCTTCCCAGACAAGGGATCGAACCGGTGTTCCCCTGCATTGGCAGGCGGATTCTTAACCACCAGACCACCTGGGAAGTCCTAGGCCGAGGTTTATCTTCACAACAACTTAGTGAGCCGGTTGGTGGCAGCCATGTTTTCACATCAGCAGCACCGAGGCTCTGGGGGATGGGAGTGGGGCGGGGAAGCCATTTATCCGGCGGCCGCTCTCTTAGGATGCCAGGATGCTGTATGTGTGTCTCACACAGGATTAATTTCATCCTTGCCACAGCCCTTTGAAGTAAGTGTGAGATCACCCTCATTTCAGAGATGATGAAACCAAGGCCCCGGCTGGTAAAGTAAGGTGCCCAACGTCACACAGTGGGAGAACCAGAACTCAAACCCTGGTCCTCCGGCCACAGAGGGTTTCATGTTTCCTGAGTCACTGTGCTTACCTAGACAGGATATTGGCGAGTATTTATTGAATATGTGAGAATAGTAGACAAACCTCTAGAGGTCTGATGAGAAACATCTTTTCCCACATTGATTTCTAAAAAATAAATGTAGAACTCCCAAGAGAAACCTGGTGTCATGGAATCTCTCTAGGAATCACAGGGATCCCCACAATCTGAGGCCCATTAATCGAATTTCAAGGTGTCAGATGTACCTGACACTTTGCCTGGTTGGTGGGTGCCCTCACCCACACAGAACTGTGTGAGCATTATGAGGGGATGAAACAGAACATCCTTGGAAAAAATGAAACAGCATAGATGCAAGGCATAATGATGACTATTCTTTATTTCAAGTAAAACTGGCTACAGGTGAAAGAGGTACCAAATACAAGAATATGCCTGTGATATCTGCACATAGTAGGTATTCAGGAAGTACTGGCTGAGTGGAACTGAAACGAAGAAATTCTAACCCCAAAAGTCAGCATCCTTCTCTTCCTCCAGCCTTGGGGGAAAATGATGATTTTTGTGGCCATTTCAAGCTGCAATGTACAGTGGTTGTGGTTATTAGCAAGGTACGCGATCACTTGTCTAGTTTGAATGAAAGATTGTGGTAAGTAAATGAAAGGAAAAGGTGCTGATTTCATTTGTTTTACCATCTGTGTATGTACCTCTTTAAAAGGACACCAAACTAACAATTTCTTATTCGCACATGGGCTGCATTAAATATTTGGAAATGAAGGTGTTAATCTGGGCTGGTAGCTTTTGGGAGTCTGCCTTAACTTCTGGATACCTGCCACAGTATGAGTATACGTAAGGCCAGATTGAGAAGATCTTTCTCAGTTAGTCCTGGGACGTTAGCTGGCAGAATCAGTGTCAACTCTTAAGTGGGAATGAACGTATAGAAGCCAAAAAAAAAGCAACAGGCTCCAGTGCTTTTTTAAGAAAATATATATCACATTGTCATAACCTGAAAATCAATTTCATTTTGGAACGAAACATATACTTATCTTATGCGTACCTTTACTTTGTGCTAAACAATTGTGAGTTGTAATAGAAACAGGTATCTAAAATGTATCCATGATGACACACACATGACTAACCCTGAGTTACTTTATGGCTCATCTCTAATGTCTTGTAACCCTACCTTTGCGATTCCTCACCAACCAAGAAGGTTTTCTAGAGTTTGTATTATGAAAACATACAATTTTCCCACCAAATTTACTTATAAACTGCTTTTTTTACCCCCCCAACAAAACTTCTTCCTTCACCTGCTTCAGTAACCTGGAAGGAAGAGACCCAGATCCAAATCCAAAAGACACGATTGAAATTCTTGCTTGACCATGCGCTTGTTGACATTAGCGTCTTACCGGTTTTTTTCATCCATGAACAATAATAATAACATATTTACACAAGCGCTTTAAGTTTTACAAAGCACTCTGGTAATCCATTACTCATTTGAGGTAGCGCTCACATTGAATGCATTCCAGAAATATTGAGGCCATTAGTGAGAAGGATGCAGTCTGTGATCTACATGCAGACTGGCCATGCTTTTATTTTTCAGACGTTGCCTAACCCATGTTACCACACACTGGGCAGATCAGGCCTGGGGCTGCCAACAGGTCTCGCGCAGTTTTGTCTGCCCACTGTTTGCCTTCGCATGAACGTCCTGCATGCAGTCGTTACACGCATGCATCAGCGCCGGGCTGACAGCGCTCTCTTTTGTTTCAGATCGGGCAGTACATCATGTCCCTCCCCCTGAACCTGGAGCCGTTTGTGACTCAGGAGGACTCAGCCTTAGAGCTGGCTTTGCATGCCGGGAAGCTGCCATTTCCTCCTGAGCAAGGTGAGAGAGACGTGCGGGACAGGGAGCAGCCGGCTGGGATGTGATTGCAGGCTCCTCGCAGCCTCACCCGCATCACACACATGTCCTCACACTCCCAGTGAAATAGGTGTCAGAGTGCACAGGAGTGACTGGGACAGATTGGGGTTCTCTTATTGTACCTGCTGAGGGACTTCTGCAGGACGGAGTGGGTAAGGGAAGGCTCACTGTGCAGGGTGTCCCTGGGTGAACCCCCCCAGTGCCCTCAGTGGGAAGGTGTGGGAAGGTGGTGGCAGGTGGGCCTGGGCTCATAGGCATTCACCGATGACAGAAGGGAGCTCACGGGGCGAGGGGTTCCCTAGATGCACCCTCTCTGCTCCCCTCTCTGTGAGCCACGTGTGGAGTAAAGTGGACCCTTGTAAGAACAGTTCTTGTCAGAACAAAAATAAACTCTCCAGCACAGAGGTTTGCATTTCCTGTCCAATTGCCTCTGAGTGCAGCAAGCTCCCAACTCCCCAAGGCTCCTGGGTCTATAAACTGACAAGGTAAAAATACAACACATGAACACATTTCCTTTTCCTCATTATCTTGGCCTGACAGATTTGAACAGGGGCCATGTACTCTCTGATCAAAAATCGTCTTATCTCTAAATTGGGCACGATAGGCCTCCCTCTTTAAGGCTGAACAGACAGAAAAAAAGAATCACTTGGTGTATAAAGGATTCAGCAGCTCAAGAAAAGGCACCACACTGAAAATAAAATCACATTGAAAGATTATACATTAAGGGTTGCTAAAAGGGATCTCATGTAAATACAGATTTAAAAAAAAGATGACTGCATCACTGTTAGAAGAAGTTTAATCAAATCAGAAGATAATAACTAGGACTAAATGATTCTTTATGTGAGTAACAGGTAGATTCCATAGTGAACCTGTAGTAGCCAGGCACCCTAGTGTGTCCAGTAGCGCAGCACCAATGTATATAAAGAAGAAGCTGATAGACATGTAGCGGCAAAACTACATGAGTACTGAGAAAACCTCATACCTCTCATTTAGGCTTTTGCGGAAAGATTAATGAGAAAAGAGAAATTGTTCCGAATAATCAGTGCATTTGACTGAATCAATACATCAAGCTTTTTACCCCACAGAGAATTAGGATTGTTGTCAACTTTCCACAAACTGTTTGTAAAAGTAATACAAATAAAATCTGTAAGTTTTATAGGATCCTAAATATTGATGATACTCATATAATTTTTTGGCTGCGCCACCTGACATGTGAGATCTCAGTTCCCTGACCAGGCTTCTTGCAGTGGAAGCGTGGCGTCTTAACCATTGGACTGCCAGAGAAGTCCCTGATACTCATATAATTTTTGAAAAAAAAAAAGAATAATTCTGTTTAAAACTCAGATTTAAAATGTGAAACCTGCTAAGCTAATCTATGAGTGAGAATTAATCTTAGGGATAAGGAAGAGAAGACTTTGAAATGAAAGAAATTGTAAGAAATATAAATAGTAAGCTGGAAAAAATAGCAACATATATGATAGATGATGGTTAATATCCTCATTTTATAAAAGTTCTTATGAATCAGTAAGAAAAAAGTGAACACCTACAGAAAAATAAGTAAATAACCTGAAGGCATTCAAATAAGCTAAAACATATAAAGAAATGTTTAACCTCAGTAATTCTGAAAGAGCTGCAAATGAAAGTAACATAGTTCATTTTTTATAACTTATCAAATTGACTGCATTTATATCCATATATTTTAAGTGTTTATTTAATATTTGGCAAGGTGGAGGAAAACAGTTTAAATTGTACAGTTTGAATTCCTGAAGGACTATTTGACATAAGGTCAAAGGCCTTAGAAATGTGTATACCTTTTATATCAGGAATTCTGCTATATAAGTGTGCTAATAAAATAATCACGAGTATAACGCTATGAATGTGTGTCCCAGCGTTGTTTATAAAAGCAAAGCATCAGAAAGAAAAATAAATGTGAAACTGTAGAAATTTTGATGAGAAATTTTTTGGTATATCCATATAACTAAATGCTATACAACTGTTAACACATTCAGTTCAGTTCAGTCTCTCAGTTGTGTCCAACTCTTTGCAACCCCATGGACTGCAGCATGCCAGGCTTTTCTGTCCATCACCAACTCCTGGAGCTTGCTCAAACTCATGTCCATTGAGTCGGTGATGCCATCCAACCATCTCATCCTCTGTCGTCCCCTTCTCCTCCTGCCTTCCATCTTTCCCAGCATCAGGGTCTTTTCCAGTGAGTCAGTTCTTTGAATCAGGTGGCCAAAGTATTGGAACTTCAGCTTCAGCATCAGTCCTTCCAATGAATATTCAGGACTGATTTCCTTTAGGATTGACTGATCTCCTTGGAGTCCAAGAGAGTCTCAAGAGTCTTCTCCAACACCACAGTTTAAAGCATCAATTCTTTGGCTCTCAGCTTTCTTTATGATCCAACGCTCACATCCATCCATGACTACTGGAAAAACCATAGCTTGGACCATATGGACCTTTGTCAGCAAAGTAATGTCTCTGCTTTTTAATATGCTGTCTAGGTTTGTCATAGCTTTTCTTCCAAGGATCAAGTGTCTTTTAATTTCATGGCTGCAGTCACCATCTGCAGTGATTTTGGAGCCCCCCAAAAATAATCTGGCACTGTTTCCATTGTTTCCCCATCTATTTGCCATGAAGTGATGGGACCAGATGCCATGATCTTAGTTTTCTGGATGTTGAGCTTTAAGCCAGCTTGTTCACTCTCCTCTTTCACTTTCATCAAGAAGCTCTTCAGTTCCTCTTCTCTTTCTGCCATAAGGATGGTGTCATCTGCCTATCTGAGGTTATTGATATTTCTCCCAGCAATCTTGATTCCAGCTTGTGCTTCATCCAGTCTGGCATTTTGCATGATGTATTCTGCATATAAGTTAAATAAACAGGGTGACAGTATACAGCCTTGACGTACTCTTTTCCTGATTTGGAACTAGTCTGTTGTTCCATGTCCAGTTCTTAACTGTTGCTTCTTGACCTACACACAGATGTCTCAGGAGGCAGGTAAGGTGGTCTGGTATTGCCATCTCTCTAAGAATTTTCCATAGTTTGTTGTGATCCGCACAGTCAAAGGCTTTGGCATAGTCAATAAAGCAGAAGTATGTGTTTTTCTGGAGCTCTGTTGCTTTTTCAGTGATCCAACGGATGTTGGCAATTTGATCTCTGGTTCCTCTGCCTTTTCTAAATCCAGCTTGAACATCTGGAAGTTCTCAGTTCATGTACTGCTGAAGCCTCACTGGGAGAATTTTCAGCATAACTTTGCTAGTGTGTGAGATGAGTGCAATTGTGCAGTATTAGAATAGTCTTTGACATTGCCTTTCTTTGGGACTGGAATGAACACTGACCTTTTCCAGTCCTGTGGCCACTGCTGAGTTTTCCAAGTTTGCTGGCATATTGAGTGCAGCACTTTCACAGCATCATCTTTCAGGATTTGAAATAGGTCAGCTGGAATTCTGTCTCCTCCACTAGTTTTGTTCGTAGTGATGCTTCCTAAGGCCCACTTGACTTCACATTCCAGGATGTCTGGCCTAGGTGAGTGATCACACCGTCATGGTTATCTGAGTCATGAAGATCTTCTTTGTATAGTTCTTCTGTGTATTTTTGCCACCTCTTCTTAATACCTTCTGCATCTGTTAGGTCCCTACGCTTTGTCATTTATTGTGCCCATCTTTGCATGAAAAGTTCCCTTGGTATCTCTGATTTTTTTGAAGAGATCTCTAGTCTTTCCCATTCTATTGTCTTCCTGTGTTTCTTTGCACTGATCACTGAGGAAGGCTTTCTTATCTCTCCTTGCTATTCTTTGGAACTCTGCATTCAGACGGGTATATCTTTCCTTTTCTACTTTGCCTTTCACTTTTCTTCTTTTCTCAGCTATTTGTAAGGCCTCCTCACAACCATTTTGCCTTTTTGCATTTCTTTTTATTGGGGGTGGTCTTGATCACTGCCTCCTGTATAAGGTCATGAACCTCTGTCCATAGTTCTTCAGACACTCTACCAGATCCCTTGAATCTATTTGTCACTTCCACTGTATAATCATAAGGGATTTGATTTAGGTCATACCTGAATGGTCTAGTGGTCTTCCCTACTTTCTTCAATTTAAGTCTGAATTTGGCAATAAGGAGTTCATGAGCTGAGCCACAGTCAGCTCCCAATCTTGTTTTTGCTGACTGTATAGAGCTTCTCTGTCTTCAACTGCAAAGAATATAATACATCTGATTTTGGCATTGACCATCTGGTAATGTCCATGTGTAGAGTCATCTCTTGTGTTGTTGGAAAAGGATGTTTGCTATGACCAGTTCATTCTCTTGGCAAAACTCTATTAGCCTTTGCCCTTCTTCATTTTGTACTCCAAGGCCAAACTTGGCTGTTACTCCAGGTATCTCTTGACTTCCTTCTTTTACATTCCAGTCCCCTGTGCTGAAAAAGACATCTTTTTTTGGTGTTAATTCTAGAATGTTTTGTAGGTCATCATAAAACCATTCAACTTTAGCTTTTTTGGCGTTAGTGGTTGGGGCATAGACTTGGATTATTGTGATACTGAATGGTTTGCTTGGAAATGAACAGAGGTCATTCTGTCATTTTTGAGATTACAAAAATATTTAATGCAGTATACAGTATGAGTCCATTTAAAAAAAACTTCTGTGTATATAAGTGCAAGAAGAAAAGACTAGGGGACTTCCCTGGCTATCCAGTGGTTAGGACTCTGCACTTTCACTGCTGAGGATATTGGTTTGATCCCTGGTCAGGGAACTAAGGTCTGTTAAGCTCTATGGTGAGGCCAGAAAAACTGGAGAACACTCACCACCACTATCAGTTGGTATATCCACTTTGAAAACAGTTTGGCATTTTTTAATAAGAGTGGCAGTGTGCATACCCTCAGCCTGTCAGGTTTACTCCCAGATGTATATCCTAGAACCTCTTCAACAGGCGCCCCCATACATATCTGTAAGGATATTTGTGGTGACTTGGTAATAGCCACAGACCGGAAGCCACAAACCGAATATCCATCGACAGTCAGTGGAGACCTACAGTATGGTGCAGTCGTGGGATGGAATAGTTTGCAGTATTAAAGGTGAACAAGCTACAGCAAGACATAATGACATGGATGATTCTCAAAAACATATTATCGAGCAAAAGAGGTAAGGCAGAGTGTAAACAGCCACAGCTTGAACGCTTGCTGGGGGATGCAGAGCATGGAACCTGGGCTCTTGCTACGTGTGACTGGAGAGGCATGGGGGGGATTTCAGGTCCTGGCAGTGGCCTTTGTCTTGAGCATAAAAGTGGTTGCACTGGCATTGGCTTTATGGTTGTTCTGTAAGACATGTAATTTTTTTTTTTAATGTTCTACCACATGTATGATATATCTCATGACTTGTACAAGAGGAAAACCAAAACTTAGACCCGAGGAGTATCAATTGATAAAGGTTGTCTGGAGGGTGATTTCCATCAACAGCTAAAGGACACCCATCCTTTTTGATCCAACAGCTCTTCTTCTGCATGCCCATCCTAGACGAATCCATGTTTATGTGCCCACAGAGGTGCATATGAGGCAGTTCATTGCACAAAATTAGAAAACCCAAATGTCTGTTACTCAGAGCAGATAAGTATATTGTGACGTATCCATAATGTTGAAAAATTCTTTTTGATTTTCTTTATGAGAGGTAGAACTATTTGTACCTAGAGATAAGGTCTTCAAAAATACAGATTTTATATATTGTTACAGAAGAGATCTGTTATTATTAAGACAAAAAAGCAGATACAAAATAATTCATACAGTATTATTTCTGTTTTGAAAATACCCCACCTTGTCTATTTCTGCATGCATGTTTGCATGTAAAAGTATTGAATATAGATCCGGCAGAATATGAACCAAACTCTATTCCATTGTGGTTTGATGAATTTCTTTAGTATTATGTTTCAATTCCTTTCTAATTGTCTTTTGTGTATCTACTGTAGGTTTTTGCTTTGTGGTTGCCATGAGGTTCACATATAATAGTCTCACACACACATACTTCAGTATATTTTAAATTGGTAGAAACTTAAACTTGAATGCATTTTGAAAAACTCTACATTTTTACCTCCCCCATCAGTTCAGTTCAGTTCAGTCGCTCAGTCGTGTCCGACTCTTTGCGACCCCATGAATCGCAGCACGCCAGGCCTCCCTGTCCGTCACTAACTCCCGGAGTTCACTCAGACTCACATCCATCGAGTCCGTGATGCCATCCAGCCATCTTATCCTGGGTCGTCCCCTTCTCCTCCTGCCCCCAAACTCTCCCAGCATCAGAGTCTTTTCCAATGAGTCAACTCTTCTCATGAGGTGGCCAAAGTACTGGAGTTTCAGCTTTAGCATCATTCCTTCCAAAGAACACCCAGGACTGATCTCCTTAAGAATGGACTGGTTGGATCTCCTTGCAGTCCAAGGGACCCTCAAGAGTCTTCTCCAACACCACAGTGCAAACACATCAATTCTTCGGCGCTCAGCCTTCTTCACAGTCCAACTCCCACATCCATACATGACCACTAGAAAAATCATAGCCTTGACCAGACAGACCTTAGTCGGCAAAGTAATGTCTCTGCTTTTCAATATGCTGTCTAGGTTGGTCATAACTTTTCTTCCAAGGAGTAAGTGTCTTTTAATTTCATGGCTGCAATCACCATCTGCAGTGATTCTGGAGCCCAAAAAAACAAAGTCTGACACTGTTTCCACTGTTTCCCCATCTATTTCCCATGAAGTGATGGGACCAGAAGCCATGATCTTCGTTTTCTGAATGTTGAGCTTTAAGCCAACTTTTTCACTCTCCTCTTTCACTTTCATCAAGAGGCTTTTTAGCTCCTCTTCACTTGCTGCCATAAGGGTGGTGTCATCTGCATATCTGAGGTTATTGATATTTCTGCCGGCAATCTTGATTCCAGCTTGTGCTTCCTCCAGCCCAGCATTTCTCATGATGTACTCTGCATATAAGTTAAATAAGCAGGGTGACAATATACAGCCTTGACGTACTCCTTTTCCTATTTGGAACCAGTCTGTTGTTCCATGTCCAGTTCTAACTGTTGCTTCCTGATCTGCATACAGATCTCTCAAGAGGCAGGTCAGGTGGTCTGGTATTCCCATCTCTTTCAGAATTTTCCACAGTTTCTTGTGATCCACACAGTCAAAGGCTTTGGCATAGTCAATAAAGCAGAAATAGATGTTTTTCTGGAACTCTCTTGCTTTTTCGATGATCCAGCAGATGTTGGCAATTTGATCTCTGGTTCCTCTGCCTTTTCTAAAACCAGCTTGAACATCAGGGAGTTCACAGTTCACATATTGCTGAAGCCCGGCTTGGAGAATTTTGAGCATTACTTTACTAGCATGTGAGATAAGTGCAATTGTGCGGTAGTTTGAGCATTACATTTTTTATGTCATATATCTTTTTGAGTATCCCTTGACTAATTTTTTTAGTTAATTTTACCTCTTTTGTGTTTTAACTTTCATACTAGCTTTCATACTAGCATCTACTGCCTTAACCATATATTTACCTTTTACCAGAGAGATTTTTATTTTCATGTTTTCTTGTTATTAGTGCCTTTTCTTTTCAGCTTAAAGAAGACCCTTTAATATTTCCTACAAGGCTGGTTTAGTAGTGATGCACTCCTTTAACTGTTACTTGTCTTGAAAACTATCTCTCTTTCAGTTCTGAATGATAACCTGAGTGATAGACTGTTCTTGGTTGGAAGTTTTTTCCTTTCAGCACTTTGAATATAACATGCCAGGCCCCCTGACTTGAAGAGTTTCTGTTGAAATATTAGCTGATAATCTTATGGGGTTTCCTTGCATATAGCAAGGTTTTGTGTTTTCTCCCCCCATTGCATTTAAGATTCTCTTTAACTTTTGAGATCTCACTTATAAAGTCTGTTGGTGTGGTTTTCTTTGGGTTCATCTTATTTGGAACTCTGTGTCCTGGATCTTAATTTCTGTTTCCTTCCTCAGGTTAGGGAAGTTTTCAGCCATTAGTTCTTCAAATAAATTTTCTGCTTGTTTCTCTCTGCTCCTTCTGGGACCCCTATAATGCAAACGTTATTCTACTCAGTGTTATCCAATAAGTCTCTTAAGTTATCCTCACTTTTAAAAATTCTTTCTTTTTGCTGATCTGTTTGCATGAATTCCACTCTCTGTCTTCCAGGTCAGTGATTCGTTCTTCTGGTTCATCTAGTCTGCTGCTGAATCCCACTAACGTATTTTTCAGTTCATATTCTTGAGCTCTATTATTTCTGTTTGATACTTTCTTATATTTTCTCTCTTTTTGTTGACATTCTCACTGTTCATCCATTCTTTGCCCAAGCTGGGTGACCATCTTTATGATCATGAGTTTGAACTCTTTTTCAGGTAGATGACTTATGTCTGTTTCATTAAGGCATTTTGCTCAGGTTCAGTCTTTTTCTTTCATTTGGAAACAGTCCTCTGTTTCCACATTTTGCTTGACTCTCTGTGTTGGCCTCTGTGTAACAAGCGAAAGAGCCCCCTCTCCCAGGCTTGAAGGAATGGCTTTGTGTAGGAAATGAACCTTATCATTCAGCTTCACCTTAGCTCTCAGTTGTGTCTTAAACCTTTGTGATTGTCCAGGAAGCCTGGTTTGTTTCTTGATGGGTCCCAGGATGTGCCAAGACCTGTCTGTTCCTAAGGGGGTGGTTACATTGAGCACCCAGATTCAGGCTGATTGGAAGCCCAGATCCGCAGGTCACAGCTTTTAAAGTATGCAGGGGCTGCAGTCATGGACCCTGCTGCCCTCCAGACTGGAAGATCTGGTCTGGAGGTGTCTCGTGGGCGACAGCTGCAAGAATAGGGACTTCAGAGGAGTGTGGAAGCTCCTTGCTGGGAGGCACCAGTGAGCAGGGGTGAAGCCAAGGGGAGGGGCAAGATTGATGTCTCCCTGCCTGCTTTCCCAGAGGACACCTCTGTAGCCCATAGGTGTGTGGCAAGCCTGAGGCCAGTCCCGCAGGTTGAAGCTTCAGGAATTAAATGGTCATTTTTCACATGCAGACCGGTTGTGTTACAGTCTCCCGTGTGGTGTCCTGGGTGTGGTATCTTGTCCAGAATACCACAGCATTTTCTGATAGAAAAATGTTCAGCATTTTCTGAGGAAAAAACTCAGTGTTTTCTGATAGAAAAAAGGTTTTTTATCATAATGCGTCAGAGTCTACGCCTTACAGTTAATGTGTTTTGTATTGGTGTCATAGCATAAAAGCATATTACAAGGCTTAAGGATTCAAGGTCTCTTTATAGAGTTATCATTGCTCTACATGGAATGAAAGCCACTGGTGCTTGTGTTTGATTGGACATCCCTTTGGTGTCAGTTGTTTGGAAGTCAGTGATATTTGCCACTGAAATTGACATCCATAGACTTATTATATACTTCCATGGAACTTTGTTTTTAAGTGACACTATGCATACAGACTTCATTTCTATGTCTATTAAGAAATGTACTTAATTCTCCGTGTTATCCTTGACTCTTTAAGGGCTGTGCTATAATGAGAATATGTTCTATCTTACTGTTAAACTCTAATTACACATACTTTCTAAGACAGTCCTTTGGATCCTATAAATGTGAATTTTGATGTAATAACTGCTAATAAAATTATACTGAAACAGTAAAAAAAAAAAAGTTAAAATGTTAAAATGACTTTCTGATTGCTATGGTCCTGCAGGGCCCAGGAGCATCAGCCCTCTGGTCATCAGAGTCAGGCGAGGCGGTCCCTGTGGGGAACCAGGGTTGGGAAGGAGCACGGGGGGCAGGGCACAGCTGCTCTTAGTGGTGCAGAAGGAGACACAGGGGGGCCCACACCCTCAGCTTTCAGGAGGCCATGTCTGGCATGCCCCTCTGTGCCCCGAGGGAGGAGGAGAGTGCAGAATGGTGTTTTCCAGCACCTCTCCCACCCCAGGATAACCCTGGGATAGTCCCTGTGCCTCTGGCTGAAGCTTTAAGACTAGCAACTGAATTTCCTTTGTGTGTAATCTGGTCACCTCTCAAACTGCTGCCTTTGCTCTGGTTCCCAGGATGAGTCTCTTTGTTCAAGCTCCTCAACAGGGGTATCTCAGATCCCCACAGCACCCCCGGGTCCCACTGGTTTCAGAGCCAGATGTTTTGGGGACCTCATCTGACTGGTGCGGGTTCCAGGTTTGGGGCGCCAGATGTGGGGCACAGACAGACCCTTCGCTCCTCAGGGAAGGGACTCTGCCCATGAGATCCCTCCCTGCTGTGTGGGGGTTTTGGTGAGGCTGTATCTCTGCCTCTCCGGAGGGAAGAGGTCCGGGAAGATCCCATGTGCCCCAGGGCAGTTGAGCCCATGTGACACAACTGCTGAAGCGTGTGTGCCCTCGAGCCTGTGCTCCTCAGCAAGAGAGGCCACTGCAGTGAGAAGTCCTAGCATCGCACCTTGAGAGTAGACCCTGCTGCCTGCGAATGGAGAAAGCTCGTGCAGCAACAGAGACAAAGCACCACCAAAAGTAAATAAGTGCTGTGTTTTAAAATGCTCCCAATAAAAAAAAAAAAAAAAAAAAATGCTCCCAATATAAAACAGAAAAAGGACAACCTTAAAAAAAAAATTTTTTTTTAACTATTTTTCATGGAACTTTCCACACACACACCCCAAGTCATGAGACTAGTACAGTGAAACACCAGACACTTATCCCATGGGTTTAAGAATGGCTTCTTCTTGTTTCGTATATTCTGCTTACATTTTTTGCTAGATTGTTTAAATCAAATCTCAGGCATCATGTTATTTCATTTAGAAATACTTCATTTTGTATCTTTTACTGATAAGGATTAAGTTCAGGTTCACATTCTTTGGCAGGAGAATGTAGTGCTGTATTTATCGTCTGTTGCCTTACATCAGGAAGAGCATAATAGCTTATTGTTTCACTGCAGATGCATATGGAGAAGGCCATGGCACCCCACTCCAGTACTCCTGCCTGGAAAGTCCCATGGACGGAGGAGCCTGGTGGGCTGCAATCCATGGGGTCGAGAAGAGTCGGACACGACTGAGCAACTTCCCTTTCACTTTTCACTTTCATGCAGTGGAGAAGGAAATGGCAGCCCACTCCAGTGTTCTTGCCTGGAGAATCCCAGGGACGGGGGAGCCTGGTGGGCTGCCGTCTGTGGGGTCGCACAGAGTCGGACACGACTGACGTGACTTAGCAGCAGCAGATACATATATAGAGATTTAGTGAGTATGTGGTTGTTTCCATTCACTCACTCACATGTTTATTAATTGTTTACCATGCACTAGGCTCTGGGTTGAACATTGTTAAGAAGGAAAAAAAAAACCTTCCAGCCATAAAATAACATTGTAATAATGGTTGTAACCATAACAAAAAAAAGCCAACCTGGGTAATTTTTTGTTTTTAATCTTTCATTCAATATGTTATTATGAAAATTTTCAAGCATACAAAAAATTGGGAAAAATTACCCAATGAACTAGCATTCCAGTCCTCCTGTTTTTTCTTTTTTAAAGATTTTATTGAAGTATAGTTGATTTACAGTGTTGTGTTAGTTTCTCACTTACAGCAAACTAATTCAGTTACACATGTATAAAAATTCTTCATATTCTTTTCCAGCATTTTAACAGTGAAAGTTTTATGAAGCAGTTGGTTAAACAGCCAATAGGAACTTTTTGGCTTAGATATGGGCTTTCCTGGTGGCTCAGACGGTAAATGCGGGCGACCTGGGTTTGATCCCTGCGTCAGGAAGATCCCCTGAACAAGGGAAAGGCTATCCACTCCCGTATTCTGGCCTGGAGAATTCCACGGACAGAGGAGCCTGACGGGCTAGAGGCTTAGATACATGATAAGTAGGTGGGAGATTTAAAACTCATTCCCATGAGGAAATTGAACTTCAGGAACTGTGAAGTGATGTGTGCAAGGGTCCCGCCTAGTGGGCTAGAGCAGACACCTGCAAGAAGGTTGCAGGCTCCCTGTGTCACGGTCCTCTTCCCTGGTAGAGGTACCTGCTTTGGCCACAGGGAATTGGGAGATCTTTGGAGGCAGCTGGAGCTGCCGTGGAGTCATGATTCTGGGCAGAGGAGGCAAGTGCTGCCCAGGTGTGAGTGCTGGGCCCTAGGAGGCCCACCCCCCACTCCCTCTGACCTGGGTTACAGACAGGGCGGTCAGCTCCTGGTCTGCTAGTCAGGCTCTGGGCGGGTCGTCTGATGGGGAGGCGCAGAACTCCTCCTGGCCTGTGAGGCTGCATCGGCCCCCAGACTTTGAGACCGCTAAGGTTGTCCCACCTCACCTGACTGTTCTCTCTTCTGAGTCCTCCTTAGACTAAGTCAGTACCAGTTGACCTAAGATGTAATTCTGTTTCCTGTGTTGCCCACTGAGACCGTAGCTTTGTGTATACATGTGGCACCTATCATGGCTCTGGTCACCCAGAACAGCCCTGTACAAGCTGGTGAAAGTGAACGTGTTAGTCACTCAGTCGTGTCTGACTCTTTGCAACCCCATGGACTGCCACCCATCAGGCTCCTCGGTCCATGGGATTCTCCAGGCAGGAATACTAGAGTGGGTTACCATTTCCTTCTCCAGGGGATCTTCCCGACCCCGGGATCAAACCTGGATCTCCTGCATTGCCTGTGGATTCTTTACCGTCTGAGCTACCAAGGAAACCTGTGCAAGCTGTCAGTGGGCAGTTTTTCCTGACCAGGCTCTGTTTCTTTGGTGACGACCGTCTTTCCCTCTCCAGGGGATGAGCTGCCCGAGCTGGACAACATGGCCGACAACTGGCTGGGCTCCATCGCCAGAGCCACGATGCAGACCTACTGTGACGCCATCCTGCAGATCCCCGAGCTCACCCCACACTCCACCAAGCAGCTGGCCACTGACATCGGTGGGTCCCTGTGGTGGATCGGGGAGGGCCAGGTCTCCAGGAAGGTTGTCCCAGGTCTCCTCTCAGCTTCAGCTCGGGGTTGGTCTAGGAAGCTTTGTTAAAAATGTGGATTCTCCAGTCCCTGCCCCCAGAGGTTCTGACATGACAAGTCTGGGTGGAAGCCTGGGCACCAGTAGTTTGCCAGATGTCCCCGGGGATTCTCATAGCTGCAAGGGCCGAGAGCCGTTCAGGGGCGCCTTGGCGAGATAGGGTGGGATGGGTGAGGCAGACTGGTGTGATGCTGCCCTGCCCTGCCTTGCCTTCTGCTCATCCATATAATCATCATCCAAACCGACGTTGATTAAGTGCTCACTACAGGCAGGCATGCAGGTCCTGAGCCAAGCTCTCGCGCCCATTGTCTTATGCAATCTTCAAACTCCCCTGTGAGGTCGGCGCTCCTGCCTTCAGTGCTCTGATAAGGAAACAGGAGCACAGAGCACTTGCGTCACAAGGCCACCCCACCAGGGTCATCCCGCCGTCTCCACCCAAGTACCTGCCTGATTCCCAGGTCAAGGGGTGTGTGCCCATCTCCTCCTGCTGGCGCACGTCCCTGGAGGTGTTGCCTGCCACACGGTGGGAGGTGCTCTGAGGTTGGGGTGCTGCAGGCAGGCGGTCGGAGCGTCTCCTCACCTTCTTGGTATCATTCCAGTGACTTGCCGGCTCTTTTGCTGGAGGCAGCTCTTGGAGTGGTCAAGGGAGGGGATGATGGGAGCCTTGAAGAGTAGCAGCCTGGGGACCCAGCCAGGGCTTTGACCTGAGTGAGCACAGGGCCAAGCCAGCCTCTGGTTTTGCCGAAGCAGAAATAGAAGTGAGATGTTTTCCTCCAGGTCATGGGGCAGTGAGCGACGGAGCCAGGCCTCGAACCCAGCTGCATGACTCCTCTCACTATGCTCATTCTTGGTCAGCTCTCAGCAGTTACAGAGCAGTGGCCAGCTCTCGTCACCTCACAGGGCACGTGTTCAGAGGAGAGGTGAAGAGGTTCCCATGTTCATCAGTGGTCCCTGTTAGTACAGGCGGGAGCACTGAGAGGAGAACCAGCAAAACTAGCGAGTGAGATTTGGGGGCGGCCCCTGGAGTTCACTTGTCCACATGTCGTCTGCACCCACTGTTCAGCTCCCATCCAGATCCACCTCTTCACTCGCTCAGCAGTGACTGACCATCTGTTGCATAGCAGCCATCGTGCTAGGAGATAGGATAGAACCAGAGTGGTCTGGACAGTTCCTGTGCTCACTGAGCTTCCACCAGGAGGGAGTGAGTGTGGGCTTAGGGCCCAGGAAGCTGCCCGGTGGTAACAGTAGGGAGTGGTGAGGTCTGTGGCAGCACACGGACACCTTAAAAACACAAAGTTAAACGCTGAAACAAAAGCACTCTTGCTGTCTGGACAGAAGATGGTGTGGTAGATCATGGGCTGCCACTTTGCAGGTCCTGGCCTGCAGTCGAGGGGAGCCCACAGTTTTATGGGTGCACATGGGCCGGAGGCAGGTGCCTGACCGGTTGCTGGCGCCCTTCCTGGGAAGTGGCTTGTCTGAGGGGGGACGTGGGGTCAGGCATCCAGGACAGAGCAGGCACCGACTACGGGCTGTGCCGAGCCGGGTCTCGGAAAGACACAGGGGAGATAGAGCCACGCTGGAACTCCAGCCTAGTCGGGGAGGAGAGATTGATGCGGGCGGTGATCAGAAAGTAGGAAGGAACTTGCTGGGTGATGTGTCTCCCAGCCCCTGGGAGCAGGAAGAGAGGGAGGAGCCGGAGAGGGCCGGCCGCGCTGCCCAGGAAGGATGAAGGGAAAGAACGCCCAGCCATAGACCACCTGTATCACGGTCCTTGTGCCTCTTCACCCCCTGAGCGATGCTGCCAAGGGTACTGACTGCCTCCACAGGAGGAAGCAGAGACACGAGAGGTCAAAGGAGTCACTGAGGTCACTCCGGCCTTGGAAACCCTGTTTTCTCCTCCACTCTGTCTGTTTTGCCTGAGCTCGCCTGCCAGTTAGGATGGGGGCGGTGCTCCTTTTCAGGACAGGCCCCTCACACCCCTCTCTTGGAAACTCTCATCGACTGGGCCTGGGGGCAGGCTCAGGAATCTGTCCTCACTTGTACCCCAAGGGGTTATATCTGGAAGTTGTGGGAACCACATTACACCAAGGATCGCCCCCAGCACCATCTGCATCCCCCTGTAGGGGCTCTGCTGGGGGACCTTTGGGAGCTGCTTAGAGAAACCCTCTGTCTCCTGACCCCTTGGGTTTTCCATGTGGTCAGTGGGGGCCACTGGGGAGCAGGGCTGGAAACCCAGGAGTTCTCAGTGTAGAGCTTCAGCTGAGGTTGTCTGATTGGGCTGCAGAGATGAGTGTGTGGTGGCGATGTTGGCAACTCCTTCATTTATTTAGAATTCCTGGGCCTGGGCTGAGCTCACAGTCATATTTGACCATCCTGTAAAATACCCTCAGAGTGAAGGCTCACGGGCTGAGAGCAGACCTGGCAGCCAGCATCGGGGGGGTTGGGGGGGCGTCTTGTTTCTTACTACGGGGAGGCCCTTGGGGCTTGTCCGCTTGGTGCTGAGTCTGTTGGTCTGTGTCCGTCTGCTCCCACCCCACAGACTACCTGATTAACGTGATGGACGCCCTGGGCCTGCAGCCGTCCCGCACCCTCCAGAACATCGTGATGCTCTTGAAGGCCAAGCCCGAGGACTACAGACAGGTCAGCAAAGGCCTGCCCCGTCGCCTCGCCACCACGGTGGCCGCCATGCGGAGTGTGGACTACTGACCCCATGCCCCCTGCTGACAACAGTGTCAGGGCTACAGAACTCTCCAGAATGGTCTTGCTCTAAAAATCCACCTGGGATTGGCCAGAACTTATTTTGAAAGGACTTGGTTCATTTGTATAATCAAAAAGAAGCCTGTAAATTAGAGGTAAATTATTTATTAGGAATTTTCAGATAATTTTTTAAAATGATTCCATCTTGAAAATGCAATTAATAAATACCATGAAATGAAAGAAGGCCATTTTCTTTCCATTTTTACTCAGCAAATATTTGGGTGCTCCCCACGTGCTGTGCTGTCCACCCTGGGGATTTGGCCGGGAAGGAGGCCGAAGCAGGGAGGGAGAGAGAATTGGCAGGTAAACTGACTAAGGTCTGGCTTCCTTGGAGGCTCAGTGGTAAAGAATCTGCCTGCACTGTGGGAGACCCAGGTTTGATCCCTGGGTTGGGAACATTCTCTGGAGAGCAGCATGGCAATCCCCTCCTGTATTCTTACCTGGGGAATTCTATGGGCAGAGGAGCCTGGTGGACTACAGTCCATGGGGTCGCAAAGAGTTGAACACGAATGAGCGACTAACACTTTTACTTTCCTTTCCGACTAAGATCATCCAAGATATTAGTGCTGGGGGCCCAGAGGGCGTCAGGTGGCAGTGGCCTGGGAACAGCTGGGCGGGCAACCCCAGGACCTAAAGGATGAGGGTTGTGCATGGTGACGAGCTGTGAGGAGTTGCTCAGGCTGAGAGCAAGGGCAGACCAGGCCCTGGACATGTCCATGGTCAGCAGTGGAAATGGGAAGCCGGAGACAAGGTCAGGGAGGAAAGAGGTGCAGATCATAGCAGGTCCTGCAAGCCATGGTAAGGACTTTGACTTTCCCTTTTATGAAAAACCTGCCGGGTGATGTAGATTCTGTCAGGTTTTTTTCTTTTTTTTAAATTAACTTTTTTGACTGAAAAGCCCCGTTGCTGCACACAGCCTTTTTTCCAGTTGCAGCAAGCAGGGGTTACTCTTTGCTGCGGTGCTCAGGCTTCTCACGGCGGTGGCTTCTCTCGCTGCAGAGCACAGGCTCTAGAGCGCGGGGCTTTAGTAGTTGCTGCACGTAGGTTCAGTAGTGGTGGTGGCTGGGTTTTCGAGCACAGGCTCAGTAGTTGTGGCTCACAGGCTTAGTTGCCATGTGGCATGTGGGATCTTCCTGGCTCAGGGATTAAACTCCAGTCTTCTGCACTAGAAGGCGTATTCTTTACCGCTGAGCCACAGGAAGCCCTCTATCAGATTTTTTTTTTTTATCAATAGCTTCTGTATCTGTTAAGATTTTAGTTGGCTATAAGTAACAGAATAATGTAATTTGAGTGACTTAAATAAGAATTGATTTTTGCTAGTAACAGAGTCAAATGGTGGTGGCTATGGGCACTGATTTAGTGGCTGGACCAAGTCAGGACCAGCCTCTCTGATCTTGACATTCCCCTGTGGGCGTGGTGCCTCATCCTCCCGCAACTAGGTACAGCATCTGCATCCAGAGAGGAAGGAGCCAGAGAGGGGGTGGCCGAGCAGCAGTTCCATCCCTTCCACTAGGGAGGCAAAGGCCTTCCCAGAGCCCCACCCGTGACTTCCTCCAAGGCCTCATGGCCATGTTGGCTCGCCAGCCGTCTCCCCAGCTGCAAGCAAGGCTGGGAGCACAGGAGCAGGACTGACGTCCGCCAGGCTGGACAGCTCTGTCGTGGGGCGTCCTGTGCACTGTGGCATGTTGAGTAGCATCACTGGCCTCCACCCAGTGGATGCCCGAGTTGTGACAACCAACAGTGTCTCCAGACATGGTCCAGAAGGCAAAACCACCTCTGGTAGAGAAACCCTGGCTTAGACCATGCAGGATTTCTTGCCGCCTGAAAATTGGGAGAAGGGCAGGCAGTCGAGTCCCTCACAGGCTCCTTTTGAATTGAACTGCACCATGTTCTGAGCCTGGGTGGGCTTTCCTTGTCTCCTACCCATTGCCTCACATTCCTGGAACATGGAGCCCGGGAATATTTCACACACAAAGGAACTGAGGCTTGGAGAGATCTAAGGGGCTTGCCCAGAGTCACTCAGTGGCTGTGTGCAAGGTTGGGAGCCCAGAGGCATTGGCTCCACCTAATCCCACCCAGGTCAGCCTGCCCGTGCCAGCCCCCTGGGAGGGGTACCGCTGTGACCTCAGCCTCTGAAACAGCCCCACCGGGCTGCCAGGGCCGTGTCTCCCTCTGGTTCTGTCTTCCAGGAAATTCGTACACCTGTTCCCCATACCTTTGGAAACAGTTTGGCTGGCCCTGAAAGAGCATTAGCTGCAAACTTGCACCAAGAAAAATATTTTGGTTTCTCACATGGTGGATCACAGACATCCATGGCAGGGATCAAGCTTGGCTCCTCCCTCGAAGTGGGAGCTGGAGACCTGGAAGGTGGAAAGTGCTGCTTTGAAGTGCAAACCTCTTTGCAGTGACCTCTGCCAGTGTTGGTGAGTGCCACTAAGACAGGCTCAGGCTTGATTCCAGCTTTGCGACCATCCAGCTGTGTGACCCTGGGAAAGTCATTCACCTCTCTGAGCCTTGTTTCCAAATCTGGAAAACAAGGGTCATCATGGTATCTAACTCATAGGGTTATTTGAAGAGAGAGCTTGAGATGAGATGAAGAGCTTCCCTGGTGGCTCAGAAGTAAAGAGTCTGCCTGCAATGTGGGAGACTGGGGTTGGATCCCTAGGTGGGGAAGATCGTCTGGAGAAGGGAACGGCAACTCACTCCAGAATTCTTGCCTAGAGAATTTCATGGACAGAGGAGCCTGGTGGGCTGCAGTCCATGGGGTCCCAAAGAGACACAACTGAGGGACTAACTAACACTCACCAGCAGATGGTAGGTGTATAGTAGATGCTACTTTCATAGTCCTCCAGCACCTGTAATTTACCTTCCCACTCGGGATAGTGGTGGGAATTACAGAGCGCCATTCCTGGGCAATTTTGGAACTGCTAAATTTTCAGGCTCTGATAAGGCCCCAGGGTAGAATAGGATACCCCTTCTCCCCTCTAGATCTGGAGGGGAGAGTAATGACCATCTGCCTGACTCAGAGCCTGCTCTCAGAGGTGGAACCATTATCCATCTTTATGCCAGCTCTCAGTACTCCCCAGGAGAGAATAGCAACTAATGCCCACATCAGCCTGGTCCTTTTCTCCCGTCTATAAGCAGTCCTGGGGGTTGAAAGCTCCTCCCACTCCTGCTTCCACGTGTCTCTGAGCAAAACCTTTCACCTGAGTCTGTAAGGGGCTATCTGCCATAGACGCCCCCTGGGCAGGCTGGGCAGCATCTCCCATCCTCAGTCGCAGTGATTGGTTCAGGATTAGCATATGGCCCAGGCTGATCCAAATGAGCCTCATTCTCAAAATTTTTGCTAGGAAGTTATCTTCCTATTGTGTTGCTGAGCTGAGGGAATGGATTCTGGGACTAAAAGGAAAAGAAAAGCTCATGGAGAGAAAGTATGTAAGACAGATGTCAACACAGAAGATAATAAAGCCAGCAGCTGGAGAAATCACTAGATTGAGCTGAACCCCTGGATACAGCCTTGCCTGTAATCCCTGGATTTTAATTAAAGAACCAATGAATTCCCTTTTTAACTCAAATTCAAATTAACTTGTGACCAAAAAACTGGTAAAAAGAGTTAGATAATAATCATTGCTTTGCCCCATAGCCTCAGATGAGATAATAAATATGAAAGCCCTGGGCTCCTCTGAGAAACTGCTATTCTAATGATCATTGGTATTCTTATGGCAGCAAGAGGATGAGGCTGGAGTCTTGCCCTTGTCACTTACGGTAACAGCAATCTAGTCTAGTACCTTACCTCTCCAAGCCTCAATTTATTTACTTGTAAAATGGGATGATCATATTTCTCAGTGGTTATGAGAATTCAATGAAATAAGACTTACAAAGTATACACTTGGCCTAGTGCCTGGCATGCGGTAAGTGTTTGATACAATACAGTCATTGTTTAAAGACAACAACAAATAATAGTGAGTGTGGTGACAACTACCACTGCTAATAATAACAGCCCTAATCATGGTAGTAAGTGTGATAATTACCAAGAATTGTTGACTCCAGCCTGCAGACTCGGTCTGGCTCTGAGCTGGGAAACTTGGCTTCCCCCAGACTCGCCCTTCTCAGTCCTTAGCAATGCTGCCTTTGGCTGGAGTGGCGCCACCCTCCTCTACAGGTGCCATTGAATGGGCACTGAAAGGGAGCACAGCTTGCCTTTCAGGCCAAGGACTCAGGTGTTCTAGACCAGCAGGGCGGGGACGCCCTGGTCCCAGCACTCATTCACGACCAGGGCTGGCAGGTGACAGCAGGGCCCTGCAGTGGTCAACTGTCTGCAGCTGCCAGATCCCATTCTTCATTGATAATGGCTCCTGTTTCGTCTCTGGGAGGCCGATAGTATTGCCATGTTGTTGTTCAGTCGCTAATTCGCTAAGTCATGTCTGACTCTTTTGCGATCCAATGGGCTGTAGCCCACCAGGCTATGAGTTGCCATCTTTAGCAATGAAAAACACAGGAAGCTCAGTTAAATTTGAATTTCAGAAAAACAATGATTTATTAGTATAGTGTTATTGTTGTTCAGCGGCTAAGGCATGTCCGCCTCTTTGCAACCCCCTGGATTGCAGCATGGCAGGCCTCCCTGTTCCTCACTATCTCCCAGAGTTTGCTCAAGTTCATGTCCAGTGAATTGGTGATGCTATCCAACCATCTCATCCTCTGCCGCCCTCTTCTCCTTTTGCCTGCAATCTTTCCCAGAATCAGGGTGTTTTCCACTCAGTCGTCTGTTTACATCAGGAGGCCAAGATATTGGAGCTTCAGCATCAGTCCTTCCAATAAGTATTCAGGGTTGACTTCCTTTAAGATTGACTGGGTTGTTTTCTTGATTGTATTAGTACAATATGCCCTCAATATTACATGGATGTCTACTAAAAAGTTAATTTGCCTATCTAAAGTTCCAGTTTTGGGCTTCCCTGGTGGCTCATTGTTTAAGAATCTGCTTGTAATGCAGGGACACCAGTGCGATCCCTGGTCTGGGAAGATTCCACACATCACAGGGTAACTAAGCTAGTGCACCACAACTACACTGCCTGTGCTCTGGAGCCCTCGAGCTGCAACTACTGAAGCCTGCTCTCCCTAGAACCCACACTCCACAGCAAGAGAAGCCACCGCAATGAGAAGCCCATGCACCATCATGAGTAGTAGCCCCTGCTTGCCAAAACTAGAGCAAGCCCGTGTGCGCAGCAAAGACCCAGGCAGCCAAAAGTAAGTAAATATTTTTTTAAAAGTTCCAGTTTTACTTATTTTCTCTGGAGCCCCTAGGAACCATGTCCTCATCACCCTCAGACCATGTGATTCTGCAGAGGAGCCAAGGGGCCTTAGGTATGGGCAGGGTCTGATCAATTCCAGCAGCCTACCAACGGGGCACACTGATTGGTTCAGAGGCAGGCGTGTGACTCAGTGACCAATGAGAGTCAGCCTGGGAGCTTGCTGAGACAATTGGGAAAGAGAGGCTCTCTCCTAACTGGGTTTGCTAAGCTGGAGATGTGAGTTTGCAGTTGCGAATGGTCCTTTGCTGCTATAATGTAAGGTGAGCCTGCCTGGGAAGGGAGAGAGAACAGACATCATTTGAGCTGCTGGAGACGCTTGTGCTTAAGCCAGTTTTAAGAATTTATCCCACCTTACCTCCTTCCCTTGCTCTCTTGGTTTTGGAAACCCAAAGAAATAAGTTGGACAACGTTGAAAAAGGCATACTGTTGTGGCTTTCAGGGACAACTTGTCTTTCAGGGACAACTTGAAGGAAACTTAATCACCAGCTTGGGCCTCTCCTTGGCCATGTATGTGCTCTCAAGTCAGCACTGATGCCCTTCTGCCCCCCAGAGATGTATCAGGGCGCTCTGGATGCACAGCCGGACAAAGAAGAAAACTAGACTCTATGTTTTCCACTTTTATTTTCCAGAACAAAACATGTGCCACCCGGCAGGACCCTGATGCGGCTCTCCAGCAACTCTCCCCTCACTCAGCCCACTCACCAGGTCAGCCAAGGCAGGAAGGAAAGGAAGGCTCTTTCTGGGGTCAGAGGGCACAGCGTGCCCGCCTGCCTTCAACTCTGGGGCAGACGGTGACTGGCACTGGGAGGGAAGTAGCCTGGCTCCAGGGGACTGTGCGGGTCTCAGACCCCAGGCCAAGGGTCAGGTCAGGTTGGTGGTGTGGGCAGGAACACAGTTCCCATATCCATAGCAGCACCGTGACCCCTCGGAGCCCTCAGCCTGGGGCTGGCCAAGAGCTGCCAGCCTCTCTGTAGAGGGACCTGGACCCTGGCCTTGGGCGATGTCTCAACTGCTCAGGCCCAAATTCTTGGCCCGCCGGGAGGGGCAGGGCAGGCTCTAGATGGCATCCCCCTCGCTGTCAGACTCAATGACGTCCAGTGGCTGCAGGCGCAGGGAGTCATAGTTGGGGGGTGGGGTGCCCGGGATGGGCGGGTTCTGCTCACGGGGGTAGGCCCCCGTGTCAGGGCCGGGCGTGGCCAAGTCTGGCTGGAAGCCAAAGTTGGTGTGGGCCTCCACCAGCTCGGCCACAGTGGGCGGCGGGCCATCGTAGCGAGCCTGGGCCCGCTTCTGCCGCACGCCCTTGGCAAGGGCCACCAGCTTGATGATGGTGATCCACACGAAGTCGATGATGATCTCCCCGAACTCAATGAGGCAGAGCACCGAGCCTCCCATCCAGAAGCCGAACTGTCCGCCCAGGTTCGAGAGCAGCCAGACAATCTGCAGGGAGCAGGGGGTGAGGGCCTGGCCACAGATCTCTGCCTCAAGCCCAACCTCCGGCTTCCTGTGAGGTGAGCTGGTGGCCGGAAAGGGGGAAGAGGTGATCATCTCAGCCCAGGGAGGTAATCTGGGAGTGCCTATGGGACCTCCCTGCTTCCCTGGTGGCTCAGCAGTAAAGAATCCGCCTGCCAGTATTGCGTCCCAGTCCACCGGGTTGCAAAAAAGTTGAACATGACTGAGCAACTAAACAACAAGTAAGCAAGTGTTAATCTCTCAGTCGTGTCCGACTCTGCAACCCCATTGACTGTAGCTTGCCAGGCTCCTCTGTCCATGGGATTTTCCAAGCAAGAATACTGGAGTGGGTTGCAGTTCCTTCTCCAGGGGATCTTCCAGACCCAGGGATCAAACCCAGGTCTCCCGCATTGCAGGCAAATGCTTTACCATCTGAGCCACCAGGGAAGCCCATAAACAACAAGTTCAGTTCAGTTCAGTTGCTCAGTTGTGTCCGACTCTTCGCCACCTCATGAGCCACAGCACGCCAGGCCTCCCTGTCCATCACCAACTCCCGGAGTCCGCCCAAACCCATGTCCATTGAGTTGGTGATGCAAACAACAGGGACCTTCCTAATTCCTCCACTGGGCTCTGGATCCTCCCCACCCTCAGGCTGCAGGGTGGAGGGGCAGCAGGCAGGGCTGAGGTGTCAGGAGCCCCCAGACTCACGTTATTGGCTGCTGACTCTTCAATGGTGCGATAGTTGAATTCTTGGAAGTAGATATTGAGCTTGACAATCCCCTTCCTGCAGGAGGCAGCAAAGGGAACTGGTGCCCTCTCCCCAACACACACACACACACAGGAAAGGTACCCTCCTCTGGCTCAAGCTTCACACACACACACACACACACACACACACACACACACACAGAGCAAAGGTACCCTCCTCTGGCTCAAGCTTCACACACACACACAGGAAAGGTACCTTCTTCTGGTTCAATGTTCACACACACACACACACACACACACAAAGGAAAGGTGCCCTCCTCTGGCTCAAGCTTCCCATGTGCCCACTCCCAGGAGTGGAGAGTCCAAACAAGAACAAGGAAGGGCCATTCTAGGCCTTGGGGCCACAAAAGGCATCTCTGCCCAGCACCCATTCTGTGCACCCCTTTCTGAACCAGTTCTCCAAAGGACCTGGGGGCCAAGACAGTCCTAAGGATCAGCTCTGGGCTCCCCTCACCCACTCCCAGTACAGTAGACTTGACATAGAGTCCTAGGCCTTGGCCCGCTGTCAGGGGACCCGGGGCAGGGAAGTGTGGCCAAGAGGGCTTCCCCCTTACACGTGATGGTCCTCAGAAAGGTGATGCTCTCTCATAACTCCAGCCTTCTGCTGGGACATCAGCGCCTCTTCCTATTTGTCTAAACAGTTACTACTCCTCCTTAGGGGATTAGCTCAAGGGTCACCTCCCTATACAGATCTCCCTTATCTCTCAGGAAGAAGGGGCCTCCTTCTCTGCTGGGCTCCCTGAGAAAGGGTACTGTGCAGACTCCCACCACCAAAACCCTGTTCATGTATTTCTGTCCTCTAGCCTCGAAGTTCCTGATAGAATGAAAGCTCCTGTCTTTCTTGTGCTCAATGCCTGGTTGTGTTGAATGGATGGAAAGATGCATGAATGGATGGAGGTTGGGTGGGTGGATGGATGAGTGGAAGAATGAAAGGATGGATGATGGAGGGTAAATGGATGGATGGATGCGAGTGGATAGATGGATGGGGAGACGATTGGAAGGATGGATGACGGATAGATGGGTGGACGGGTTCAAGGATGAAAGGACCGGAGGGGTGGATGGATGAAATAACAGGTTGTCCTTTAGGAAATGGTAGGCTCTGAGCCCCCTGGCTGGCCTCTCTCTCACTCCCAGTACTTCCTCCTCCATGCTTCTGGATCTGACCAGTGTGAGAAGGTGTCTGAGCAGCTGCCCTGTGCACAAGCCCCTCCCGCGAGGCTCTGGTTCCTCCTCTTTCCTGCCCTCCCTGGCCAGTCCAGACTCTGAGCTCACCTGCTCAAGGTGATATTGCTGCTTTGGTCCCGCTCCTGAGACAAGACATGGAAAATCCAGTCCTGGAACCCAAAAAGGCAGCTGAGAACAACGGTGCCCGCAGCATCCCCTCCCAGGCATGGGCCCTGCTACCCGTGGGAGGCAGACCACAGCCCTTGGGACTGTGTGTGTGCACAGGGAGAGAGGGTAAAGGCATTGGGTCTCCAGGCTCTCCCCATAGGCCCGGCCTCCCTGCTTCAATTCTTTCCCACCGCAGGCCCTCGCACTTTCTGTTCCCTCCACCCAGGTCCTCCCCAGACCTGCCCAGGCTGGCTCAGCCCCATCCTCCAGTTTCAACTTGAATATACTTTTTAGAGAGGTGGGGAGGGGGCAGTCTTCCCTGACCACCCTGTCTAAAGTGCTCTCCCCTAGTTACCCTTTCAGCATCTGGTTTACTCCCTACACAGCCCTTGGAAATGATCTTATTGCCGTATATCATCTGTCTCTGCAGCTGGAAAGTAAGCTCTGAAAGGGCAAAGGACGGTCTGTCCCATTTACTGCCGTGTCCTCCGCACAGTCCTTGGGGGACATGGGTGGGAGGAGGCAGGGAGGGAGTGGAGGAGAGGTTCCCAACAGCCTGCAGACCGCCGGCCACACGTGCCTCCCATCTGAAGCCGGGCGGCCAGGAGCTTGGCTGCTCCCCTGACTCACCTCAGAGGCCTCGGAAGGCCAGACGGCCATGGAGATGGTCATCTTGTACTGAGTGTCACTGGAAGAGAGACGGCAGCCCATCGTCGCCATCCCCGCCCGCCCCGCCATCCCCGCCCGCCCCCGCCCACCCGACTTGGTGGACTCACTTGCAGGACTCCTTACAGGTGTAGATGCAGGCCTCCCTCTGTGCCATGCTGACGCGCAGGGCTGAGTAGCAATGGGCTGGGTGGGAGGGGGGAGGGGGGAGAGATTTTGAGCCAGGTTTTCTGCTTTGAGCTTCTGGCCGCCCTCTGATCTCCTGGCCCTGAGCCACCTAAGGCCTGTGGTTAGGTTGAGTGGGGAGCACTGTCTTGATCCAAACTCCCCTTGTCATGGAAAATCACCCACCCTAGGTGCCCCCTCTCCAGCCATTTGGCCCCAGCCTGGCCAGAGGGACCCCCTCCCTAGCACCCCAGCCCCAGCTCAGGAGGATCAGAGCAGCTTTCCCTCCACCTGTCAACCCTGAGCCTGGTGGGGGGCGGGCTAGGGCCAGTGGGTCACATGGGGAGGGATGGGTATTGGAAGGGATAAAGTTCTCCCCTCCTGTCCATACATGTTGTTAGTTTTAAGAGGTGGTAGGACTCCCTCTGCCACTGACAACATCCACTGGTGTTTGGATGACACTGGCTTAGTGTGAGCCAGTAGGGGCTCCCCTTCTGGTGACTTCAGGTCTCAAGGACAAACTCTCTCCCGAATGTACATGTTTCATGCCTGCACTTGAAGGCATTGGGCAGCTGCGGGTGGGGAGAACCAGGGCGAGAGGGGCCGTGGACGGTGAGATCTCATGGAGGCCCCCACCCACCACTTGCAGTCACAGCTGTTGTGGGCAGAGGCCCAGTGGGCTGGGGGGGGGCCAATCCCCGGGGGGCTCACCACTCACCCCAGTCCGGGAACTCCTGGTTGTTGCAGTATTTCCTCTTGTGGGGCAGCGGGTACAGGTAGTGGCCACAACCACATTCCCGGATCATGTGCTCCTGGAAGCAGGAACGAATACAGGCCTGGGGGGTGGGAAGGGGCAGAGAGGGGACAGAAGTGAAGGCGACGTCCCCACCTCCGCCCAGGGGGACAGCGCCCAGGGGGCTGGATGCCC